>NC_068545.1:10454681-10754681 GCF_026212275.2 Microplitis demolitor
TCATTATTATTATCATTATCATTGTCATTATCATTATCATTATCATTATTATTATTATTATTATTATCATTATTATTATTATTATCATCATTATTATTATCATTATTATTATTATCATTATTATTATTATCATTATTATTATTATTATCATCATTATTATTATCATTATTATTATCATTATTATCATTATTATTATTATTATTATTATTATTATTATTATTATTACTACTATTATTATTATTATTATTACTATTACTATTATTATTATTACTACTATTATTACTATTACTATTATTATTACTATTATTATTATTATTAGTATTATTTGTTTTTAGTTAAATGCTCAGGGGGTTATCCCCGGTAGTCCGACTCTACCGAGGGCCTTACCTGAGCGCCACATCATTACTACTGCGATGCGTCATCAACAAGATGATCAGCATGCGCAGCAGGCCAAGTTTCGTTGCCGTAGGAGATGGAGGGATCCGAGAATGACAGCTTTTTGTATCCGCGATGCCAAAAACTCAATTTGCGATAAACAAGTTGGGATTTTAGCCAATGCAGACACAAAAGTCTGCATCATTTCTCCTAGAACGCCAACAATGAGTACGACAAGCTGAACACGGTAGCCTGGGTAAAGTTTGCCAATTTCAAACAGGAGATCCTGATATATCTCGTGTTTGTGCTCTTCTTTAACCGTGATGTTATGTTCAGCTGGAGCTGAAAACTCAATAACATAAATGTTGCGAGCGGTTTTATCGAAGAGCACAATATCAGGTTTATTGTAATCGATTTTCCGCGTTGTTACGAATGGCACGTTCCAATAAATACGGCAACGGTCATTCTCAACAACTTGCGGAATATCTCCTGGCAGATAAGGCAGCTTGTACCACTCTGTCAGACCATGGACTTAATAGTTGGGACTATTAAATAAGTTTATATATTGATATTTTACATGATATTTGACAAGTTTGTTTTCTAATGCGAAATCAGAAGTTTTTTTATCTTCAGCAAATTAAAAATATTAAATTTAAATTTAAGTTTTATCATAAATGTTCATACCTGACTATATCTGATTTCATAAAAAGTTAACTTGCAAGAAATTTTATGTATTATCATATATGTTCATTCCTGACCATATCTGTTCTTACATGAGTTGAACATCATTTAAAAATTTTTAGGTTCCTTCATATATACTCATGCATGACCATATATAATCTTATATGGATTGTATAAATCTCGATACGATTATTTTTCACAAAGTTACAGCTTTCCAAAAATCACAAAAAAATTTATTAAATTTTTCTGTTCTTTTAATTTGTTGCGTAAGTATATATGTTCATATATGTCCGTATGTGATCATTTATTATCTTATGTTGACTGAACATTGAGTAAAAATACTTTATGTTGTATCGTATATGATCATACATGACCATATATGATCTTATATGATTTGGGTATAAGTTAGAAGAAATTTCTTTGCCTTTATATATGGTCGTATATGAACATGTATGACTCATATATGAACGTATATTAATCATATTTGAAAATATATGATTCATGTATAATCTTATATGGTCATATTTAATTATATATAGCCAAATATGAACTTTTTTGTCCCGGTTGTATCTTCATAAATGTTCATATATGCCCATATACAATTATGTATGATTTTATATAGACTGAATATCGAGTAAAAATATTTTATGTTGTATCATATATGTTGGGATAGGCTATGAATATTTATTTAAAATGAAATATATTTTATAATTTAAAATTTTTTTTATTAAAAAGTTTGCGTTTAAAGAAATGTCTTTACTCGAGAGTAATATTTATAAGACTAACTTATTTTCTAAAACTATTTTACAGTGAGGCCTAACAACCTCTCCTTCTTAAAAGTAAATACAAATATATATATATATATATATATATATATATATATTGTAGGGACTGGTATCTTAAATTAATATCACTTATACACTACAATAAAAACACACTTATATTTGAAATAATAACACCACAATTAACAGCAGTAACAGAAAGCAAAGAGATATATATTTTATTGATATACAGATGTTTGCTGTTAAGATGTCAATATAAGACTGACTGACTTAGTCGCGCATCTATAAAAACAAGAGATGAAGGTATTTGTTTTCTAGCTATTCAAATATTTTAAAACATCAGTTTCCCATTCGTTACAATATATATATATATACATTGTAAGGGTTTACTCTGGCTTCCTCGTACCAGGAAGTTCGAGCAATCCTCCTTGTCCGGCTGCTTCGATTATGAGCAACTGGGTTCTGAAATACCTAGTATGACTGAGTACGCAACCTGATTACAGGATAGAGGGAATGGTGTAATAAATTTATTTTATAGTGTAATTCTCTTTATTATAATATTAATTTATTGATTTTATTAATGTTCTGATTATTTACAAACGTGATTTACTGAATATATGGACATTTAGATTATAAGGGAAAACCAAGAGAATTATTGTATTAATATGCGTAGGTAGGAGATCCTGGGTCTGATCTCATCAGTAACATAATCGGTTTGAAGAATTTATTTTATACAATATGAATATTTCTTGTAATAAAATTTAACTACTTAAATAATTTATCTTAATCATTTTTATCAACAAGCCAAAATGAAATTCCGAGATTTATATGTAATTTTCAACAAAATTAAAAAATAAAATTTAAACAATTCTAAATATAAATAACTTCACGTTTGGCAAACTTATAATTAACTGCATGTAGACTTACGTCGATGATCTTCAAATTACGTAGGACATTCTGGACGTGGACTGCAACATACTTGATTGACCCTTTTGCAAGACCATTGGCGACGACTCGATATTATGGCACAGATTTTATAACATAGATTAAAATGAAATCAACTGACTGAACTTTTACAACAAATAAACTGCCTAGACTAGTTCAGTAAATAAACGGACTTGGCAATAAATTAACGGACTTTACAATAGAACGAATTGACTAGTACAAAAGATAGACAGCAATGTGTGCTTAGTGAGCTGGAGAGTGTAGAGTAAGGACCTTGCTAGGCGTCCTCAGCCCTTCACTACATCTCCCAGCTGATTGCTAGATGCTAAGTGTCTGCTAACTGCGTATTAACTGAGCTCATCGCTGATTGCTCGCCCTTATATAGCTATAAAATCTGAGGAGGGGTCATCCACGTGACCTCGCCTGATCTTCCGTCTAGGATGTTTGGCACACTGGCCCATGGGCCTCTTTCGGAGTCTCGGTGAATCGGGTAGCGAATATGCGTTGATAAGGGTGATGTGTGAACTGAGGGGCTCCCCAAAATGACGCGACCGATTTGAGCAGTCGAACCTCTAGCTGTCCCATTACAATATATATATTTTCATCTTGAAGAAAAACACATTGCCTTATAATTATACAGCACTTGGGCCTCATGACGTCAAAGATGTCCTTTGACCGACCCAAGTACCTAAGGTCATAAAAATTCAGTTCAAACTGGTTTACTTTTCTTTCAAGAGAAAACATGCATTCTAAACTTACACTTAGTATTATTTTAAAAGAGAATAAAATATTTATTGAAATAAGAAGAGAATATTAGATTAATTTTTATATTTAATGATTCAGGGGAATCAACAATATACGATCATACATGACCATATATACTCTTATATGATTTGTATATAAGACAGAAGAAATTTCTCTGCCTTTATATATAGTCATATATAAACATGTATGACTCATATATGAACATGTATGACTCATATATAAACATATATGAATCATATCTGATCATACATGATTCATACATGATCTTATATAGGTAAATATGAACTTTTTTTTCCCGGGTCATCATAATGGATGGATATTTTTGTGAATTTTCTGTGCTTCTTATTAAAATATTTTTCTAATCATTCGTCAGAACACTTTTCAATTATTTTTAACGTATTCTATGATAGTTAATTAACAAAGAGATAAGTTTTTTGTTTTTTTATCTTTCTAAGGAGCAACTACATAACTTGATACAAGGGCATTTCGTCTACATTTCCTATACTCTGTATGTTAAATTACGATATTTCAATAATTAATAACGCGAAAACTCTTCGTCACATGTACCTGAAAAAATTAATTTATACGTATTTGACATTAATTAATAACATACTAAAAATTGAGATTTTTTTTTAAATGTTGCAGTAATGTCCGAACAACCTTAAATGGCCGCCAAAAATTTTCGAATGAAAAAAAAAAGTATCAGAGAACGTTGGGTGGAAAATTTGATTACAAGTTGACTGAATTTTCATGGTTTTTCATTTTCTGATAATTTCCGACTGAGTTATAGTGAACACCGCAAATTGTTTTTATCCCAAGGTGTTCTCTGGAAAGCTCTGTTACCGGCTTATACTTCAATATTTCTGCATGATAAAATTACAGAACATTGTCAAAAGTATGCTCAATAATGTACAAAAGGTTCGAATAAAATTGTTCGATCCATATTTGAGAAAAAAACCGTGAAAAAAGTGTTTTTTTTTTTTTTCGCTGAAACCCTAACCCCTCCCTTACAGGAACAGAAAAATTTTATAAATTCTTTAGTGATTTTTGGAAGGCTGTAACTTTGTGAAAAATAATCGTATCGAGGTTTAAAAAAAAAATTCTATAGCATGAAATCTCTAGCTTCGCTGCATTTTTATCAAAATTTTTTAAAAACTCCAGTTATTGCGCAAACATGAGAAATACCGCGAGATAAAAAATTTCTAAATTTTTGTTTTTTTACCGAAAAGCCCACGGACCGTGGAAAAATTGTTTCAACTAAACCAATGCATAGGTCATTTAGCAAATTTATTCAGCTTCAATTTGGCTTTTTTTTAACGTCGTAGAACGATTTGTCGCAGAGATATCAGCCTTCAAACAAAAAACGATACTTTTGGCTTTGATCATCGATATATCAGGGACCGATGATCGCACAGTAAATTTGTGGGCGGCGTTAAAAACTTAAATAAATTCCCTACAAGACTTCTTCATTATTATAAAAAAAAAAAATTTTTTATTTCTAACATCCATTAAAAAAAAACAAAATAAAAAAATGACTTTTTTTGGTTTTTTAGTAAATCAACCGCTATTTTGTAAATATCGATGAAAAGACTTATGTTGCCAGAAACATTTTTAACTTAATGTACCCCTAATAACCCTGTGAATTTGCAAATTGATCTATCGAACCGTTTTTTGGGGGGTGATCGATCAAAGTTTTACTAAACAATTAAAAGAACAAGTTTTGTTCCTTTAATTGTGTAATGATCATCAAAATGAAAAAATAATTTTTTTTTTACACAGTAAATGTGAGGGAAAGAGAAAAAATACGAAAAATTGCAAAAAATGTCAAAAAAAAGTCGAAGAAAACGAAAAAAAAAATTGAAACTTGTTTTTGTGATCAAAAATTTTTTTTTTTGGCTATTATTTATTTATTTTTTCTCTTTCTCTCACATTTACTGAGTAACTAACGCAAATATGAAAGAAAAGTAAAAAAAAAAAAAAATAATTTTTTCATTTTGATAATCGTTACACAATTAAAAGAACAAAACTTGTTCCTTTAATTGTTTAATAAAACTTCGATCGATCACCCCCAAAAAACGATTCGATAGATCAATTTGAAAATTCACAGGGTTATTAGGGGTACATTAAGCTAAAAAAATCCCTGGCAACATTAGTCTTTCCATCGATAATTACAGAGCAGTGGTTGATTTACTAAAAAACCAGAGAAAAGTCAATTTTTTGTATTTACTTCTAATGGATGTTAAAAATAAAAAAAATTTTTTTTTTAATAATGAAGGAGTCTTATAGGGAATTTATTCAAGTTTTTAACGCCGTCCTCAAACTTACTGGGCGATCATTGGTACCTGAAATCTCGATGATCAAAACCAAAAGAATCGTTTTTTGTTTGAAGGCTGATATCTCTGCGACATATCGTCCTACGAGGTTAAAAAAAGCTAAATTGAAGCTGAATAAATTTGCTAAACGACCTATGTATTGGTTCAGTTGAAAAAATTTTTCCACGATCTGTGGGCTTTTCGAAAAAAAAAAAAAAATTTAGAAATTTTTCGTCTCGCGGTATTTTTCATGTTTGTACAATAACCAGAGCTTTCAAAAAATTTGATAAAAATGCACCGTAACAGGAGATATTAAGCTATAAAATGTTTTTTCAAAGTTTCGATACGATTATTTTTCACAAAGTGACAGCCTTCCTAAAATCACTAAAAAATTTATAAAATTTTTCTGTTCCTTTAATTTTTTGCGTTATTGTATTTTTTGCATTTTTGTTTATCACTGAGTCAATTACATTCGCGACGCAGTATTAATGCTCTGAAGTGGCATATACGAGAAGTGGAATTTGAGTTATTATTATTGCTTCTAAATCGTTTCACTCTTGAAAACTTGGAGCCCATGCTTGTCAATCATGTCCTCCTCTTTATTAAATTTTTCTCGCAAATAACGCACATTATGTGTTCACGGAATTCATCTCATTTCCTTTATTAAAAAAAACGATTCAAATCGTTCCCGGGAAAAAATGTTCAGGCATGACCATGTATGTTCATGCATGGTCAGGCCTGAAATTAGACATCATCATGCCTGTTAATGTATGATCGTGCCTGAAGCGTTAAATATTTCAGGCCTGATCATGCATGTCTATGCCGGACTAAGACATGATCATGTGTGAAGCGTTAAGTAGGTTCAAGTCTGAACAAGCATGGCCATGCCTGTTCATGGCTGATCGAGCCTGGAAGGTTAAAAATCTCCAGCTCTAATCAGATCTGGTATGTTGGCTCATGCCTAACTAACTTTGAATAGGCACGATCATGTCTGATATTATAAATTGATCCAAACATAATCATGCATGACTATGCCTGTTTATGTCTGACATGTTGGATTAAAGTCCAAAAACTTAATTAGCGATAATCACAGATGAATTTACCCTACAGTAGGTTTTCAATAATGGCCGAATTATATTATAAATTGAATAATAAAATATACCGTTTATTGATGATTTACAAGTTCAATGATTAGAATAAATGTACCCACGAAACATTTAAAAAATTTTCTTAATATATTTGGTCGTTTACATAGATAATTGCCCACTATAAACTGCATATAATACTCTGTTTTATAACTTTTATGAAAATTAATTTACATTATAGAATATTTAGATGTTTTAAACTTATGTATATTTGGAACTTTCAATAAAGTAAAAATAAGAAATTAATTTTATTTCAGACCTAGAAATAATAATTCGACCTGATCAGATTTGTATAACCACGAGTCTCTTAGGCTCATACACGGAGAAAAAATTATAGTAACAGTTACAATATATTATGGAAATGGTTCCCATATTGCATGGTAACCGGTTTTTTTGAAATGTTGGTTATAGGAACGGCATCCATATATATTATAGTAACCATTCCTATAATTACGGGTATAATTCCCATACGGTATCGGAATAGTTCCTATGGAATTATGGTAATCGTTACTATGTACCTATGGTAATGGTTACTATAATATTATGGTAATCGTTACCATAATATTATGGGAATAGTTACCATAATATTATGGGAATGGTTACCATAATATTATGGGAATGGTTACCATAATATTATGGTAATGGTTACTATAATATTATGGTAATGGTTACTGTAATATTATGGTAATAGTTACTATAATATTATGGGAATAGTAACCATAATATTATGAGAATGGTTACCACAATATTATAGTAATGGTTACTATAATATTATGGAAATAGTTACCATAATATTATGGGAATGGTTGCCATAATATTATGGGAATGGTTAACATAATATTATGGTAATGGTTACCATAATATTTAGAAATTATAATAATTTTTTTTTTCTATAGAATTTTGCAGTGTAAATTATTATGAAGTTATTTATTATTATTATTATTTACAAATTAATTTTTATCTGACCAAAAATAATATTTTATTGTAATATAGTTTCACAAAAAGATTAAGTATACGAAAAAAACGCTTATTACAAAAAAAAATTATTATAATTTCTGAATATTATGGTAACCATTCCCATAATATTATGGTAACTATTCCCATAATATTATAGTAACCATTACCATAATATTATAGTAACTATTCCCATAATATTATAGTAACCTATAACGTAAACCGTTTTTTTTTTCACGACGGAGACGTGAAAGAAACTCGGAGTCGTATGTGGTTACCCAAGTGTATAAAAAAAATTTGGGCGTCGGTTGACCCTGCGGGCCAGCCCCAAAACTTCCCGTTGTTTTCGACCTCAAAGAGCTCGAAAATGTTAGTGTCGATATATTTTCGAGCTCTTCGAGCTCGAAAATGCTATCACATGCTATTGTTTTTTTACGATCTTTTCAAGCTCTAACAACTTACCTGTTATGCTGAAGTTTGAAAATTTAAGAATCGAAAATCATCAATGAAGCGGTTTTTAAAATTTAGTTCCTGATTATGTTCAGTAAAATAAGTGAATTGAGGCAGAAATCAATGTCAGGGATCAAAATCAAGATTTAAATAAGTTTTGACTCATGTAAGAAACAATAAAACATGAAATATCCGATAAAAATATTAAAAACTACGTTTTATCGATTTTTTTGTTGATAATATGATTTAAACTAAAAACCAAGCTCGATGACATTATATGATCAAAGGAAACCATAAAAAAGATGAGTTGGTATAATTTCAGGCATATTTTAGTACGTTATATTATGATTTATCTGGAAAAAATAACATTAAATGTTATTTTTTTAACTTTTCAACGCCGATATCTTTTGAACTAATCAATCGATTTTGATAGTTGACGTGGCAATCGGCGCGTTTTATTGAATTCTAGAGCTGATTAAAATTTGAAATCGATCGCGTCAGTCGTTTCGAAAATATTTAGAAAAAACCGTTTTTCACCATTTCTTTTTCCCGCGATAACTCTCGAATGAATTATCCGATTTTGATGTTTGAGGTGGCAATCGACGCTTTTTATTGAGTACTAGAGCTGATTAGATTTTGAAGTCGATCGTATAAGTCGTTTTTGAGAAATCAATAAAAAACTAAAAAAAAAATTTTTTTTTTTTTTCGTAATTCGCAAATATTTTTGAGTCTATTCAATAAAAAAATCTGAAATTTTCAGGAAAGTTGATGGCCAATAAGCTCTTTCGATTGCCACCTCAACCATCCAAATCGATTCATTAGTTCAAAAGTTACAAAGAGTTTACACACACACACACACACTCGGACATCATTCTGAAAATAGTCAGAATAGCTTCCTAGGACCTCAAAACGTCGACATTTGATGAAAACTCGATTTTCGAAAATCGGGGTGAAAACAATAACTTGCCGAAATTTTTGAAAATCGTCGATTTTCTTAGCGGGAAGTTAAAAATTATAAATAACAATAATAATTATTACTAAAAATCATAAATAATTATAAACAAACTAAAGATGTGCCTGGACCAGCTCCTCAGGCTGGGTTAGTGCACGAGGGCGCCAATCCGTTTTTACAAAACGGACAAAACTAATAACGATCAGGGGAGAGATCACGGGACAAACTCTTGAGCGAGAATGTATGCACCAAGTGGAATGACAACCAAACAAATGTATAATGATTAAACAATAATAATAAGGAATAATTATTACTAAATATATCCAGGAAACAAACAAATAAATATGGGCTATCACTGGGTTCCTTTTACTAAATTATTCAATTCAAAATATATTTAAATAGACTCAACAAATGGTTACAATAATAATCAATTCAATTCAAATAATATTATTAAATTATCCGCTGGAGAAACCAAATTACAAATTACAAACTTTTACCCAATATAATTAGCATGCTTAATTCTTTATAATAAAATTGTATTAAATAATAATACTAATCTTTTCTTATTTTAAATTATTTACTCTGGGGAGAGAAAGACACGGGTACTCAATATATGTGGCAACACTGGGTTGCATACCATTAAATTAGAAAATAAATTTTACCTAGAGAAATAATATTAAATATTCAACTATACTTTTAAAATAACATATGAAATACTAGTGTAAGACAAGGAACCACACTTGCTATCCTTGTCTAATCCTTCAAGGAATTCGCTCGACGCGTCTACGTACATGGAACGTACGCCGAACGAATTCAACTTATTATAACAATATAACTCAGTGTCAATTTTCTATGAAATAAATACCGCGATCAACTCTACTGAAGGACCAGCGATAGCCGATGCAACAAATGATAACACAATTGACTTACCGGCGTTGACAAAAATTACTTCTGGATCTATTCAACCATACGATATGCAAACTATACTTTTGACTCAATATAATAAAAAAACTAATTATTCAAATTAAACAGTTTTTAACTATATAATTATTTCATTAAGGCAACTGGGCCAGAACAATCTACTCAGAAAAAAAAATCACGGACAACAACACGTCCTACCACAAAATCCCGGTCCTCTCTGACTATATCTTTCCTTGATTTTTCCGAGGGAGGGTAAACACTCACGTGTTATCCCCTCTCATGACCTCGGACCCGAAATTATTAATTAAAATAAAACATATAAAATTGTCACACGACCTGAGTTATATCATAATAATAAATCGAATAATATTTCCTATCAATAAACATAAACATAATCGGTACTATCTCTTTCAAATAATAAAATAATAATTAATTTAGTGCACCACGTGGCTGGATAAAAATATTGATTTTTATCCCCACTATATCGACTTACTTTCCCTTCGGTCGATATTTTTATCTATAACATACGCGCACGTGTGCTACTAACTGAAATGAAAATATCGATTAAGTACATAATTTTTAAAATAATTATCAAAACATATATATAAACATAATAAAAAATAATATCTATAAATCCATAATTAAATCATACTAAAATAATCGATCAAAATAATATAAATATTTGAATAATAATAAATTATAATAGATAAATGCGCTTGATTTGAGCTAGGAGGTGTTGTCAAATTCACGGCGAGATGGAAAAGCGCGCGCAGCGATTCACGTTTGAATCGCTAAGTGACAAACCATTAACATAATATTATGGTAACCATTACCATAATATTATGGTAACCATTACCATAATATTATGGTAACCATTACCATATACGCTTAGGAACCGTTACAATGTGGTTATAGGATTGGTTCCTATTTGCTTATGGGAACTATTCCTATGAGTATGGTAATTATCACCATGATTTTTTCACATGCGATATGGGACTTGTTACCATAATGATAGGAATTGTTACCATATTTATGGAAACCTTCCCAGAAAGTATGGGTCTATATCCCATAATCCCAAGTAATCATTACCATAACGGTATGGGATGATATTTCATAAACGTGCTAGGAACAGTTACTATAATTTTTTCTCCGTGTAATTGACAAAATAAATGATTGGTGAGTTTCGACCTAATCAGCCATGAAAAATGACCGGATATGAAAAGACATTAACCAAACTGATTAGGTCTAATCATACCCGGTCATTTTTTATGTCTGATCAGGTCTGAAAACTCATGCCTGTTCATATCTGATCACGTCTGAAGACTCATGCCTGTTTAGGTCTGATCATTTTTTCCCGGCCGGTTGTTAACATAGTTCCGTGTTACTAGACTGTATTATTATTCGGAGTTTTTATTAGTTAAAGAAAGTTCTTATTTTTATTTTGTTTTCAACTAGTTGGACGATCAAAATTATTTTTGTTGCACATACATAGTAAATTAGTACTTTATTCACTAGTTTCATTCCAAGCAATTTAAATTTCTAAAAAATGAAAACGTGGATTGCTAGATTACGGAGCATAGTATCCAATCTCGAAGTCAATTTTTCATAAGCTTTACAAAATTTGCTAGATTACAAAACATGAATACTTGCCATAATAAATTACCAAATTAACTTGACGATTTAAAATTTAACGCCAATGATATA
Source organism: Microplitis demolitor (assembly GCF_026212275.2). Classification (NCBI taxonomy): domain Eukaryota; kingdom Metazoa; phylum Arthropoda; class Insecta; order Hymenoptera; family Braconidae; genus Microplitis; species Microplitis demolitor. Next base: position 10,466,668 of record NC_068545.1, read on the forward strand.
GGTTTGCAATAATGGATTTTCCAAAATTCTTTTCTGATTCAATTTATTATACCTCGTCTACTTTGCCCCAAAACTCTGATCAACATTTATTGAAAACACTGAAATTCAGGTTAATCACGATGGAATAAATTAAAAACATAAAAAAATAAGATGATTATTGTATCCTACAACATTTGATTAGAGTTTTCGAGTTCAAAGAGTGAGATGTAATTTGAGATAAAAAGAACTAGTTAATACAATATGAAAATATTTAACTATAAGTCTAATGTATTAAATTTTTTCACCCATTTTTTCAGTTCACAATGTAGATATTTGGAATGTTATTGAAGCGTTTAGAGAAAATGGTTTGAACACATTGGAATCGTCGTACATGTTAAGTGTTTCAAGACTGGAAACCTTATTATCTTCGTTGTTTCATGCACTTAATAAAAGAGTCCCAATAAATCAGCAATGTAAAGTTGATGCAACAACAGCCCTACTAATGAACTGGTTATTGGTTACATATATGAGCGGGTATGACAGAAATTTTATTAATACAATGATTTTGACTACAATTTTTTGAGAACTTGTTAAAAAGTATTTTTTGTGACAGACACTTGAAATCTACGACATTTAGCGCCTATAGCCGGCAGCTAAAAATATTAGATAAGATACAGCTGGTAAAAAAGATACCTAATCGTTCTAATAGTGACGTCATCATCGGATCAAAAAATATTTTTTGGTTACATGTGCGATGGCAAACGACCAAAAAATATCGAAGTAACTTAACGAGCCATCTTGTAACAAAATTTATTATCATTTTAATTCGTCCACTTTCCAACTTCTCTCTAGTTTTCAACAAATACTCAAATCAATCTTACCAAATAAATAAACGCAGATTTATGACCTGCCATTTATAGGCACTAAATGTAGTAAATTTCAAATATCTGTCACAAAAACTAATGTATTTATCTAGTACAATCGAGTCTAAGACGCTCGTGTGTTGGTACCCTCGCCTTCGGCTTGGGCACCAATCTTCACACTCGCACACTCGCAATCTTAAACACGATCGCACTCGATAGATAAAATACTATAATAACTGTCGTAAACATTTACTAAACATTTGAATAGTTTGAGCTATTCAAATAAGCCGAGTATTTAGTCATTACTGTCATTAGTAAAGTTGTTAATTGAAAAAAAAAAAAATTTCTATGCTTTGAAGATTGGTTTTAATCGACACAGATCCAGCAAAACTTCTAAAAATATGTAAGAATTGTATATTTATTCTGAGATACATTTTTATGATAAAAAGTAGTGTAAAACTATTTTTGGTGGCAAACCTGTCCTTTCCATGGTAATTATTTTACCAGCTCAAGAAAATCATTTATAGCATTCGATAAATGTACATGATATTGGCAAGTACCTTCTTGCAATTGGCAAAAGTTGTGTGAATACATACAATTCTTATCGTCACCATTGAAATAGATCATTAGACTGATTGATTCTCGGCAAATATAAGCACATTATATTATTTCTTAATTAAATTCATAAATTAAACAAAGATTTCGTTGTTGGTACTTACTAGATCTTAGTTGTCTTATGAAATCCCACACGGAAAAAAAAATGTTAAAATTTACTCGAATTGTCAATACTTTTTATTGTTTCAAACATTACTGCGGCGCCCGGATGTGATTTTGTTGTATATTATAAGGTACAAGGTTCAAATATATAAATGATCTGTTAAAATATACTTATGGTCAAAAATGAAGAGTACAGGATAAACATATAATTTTAAATTTCCAGTAGTAAAAATTATTATCTTGAATTGTAGTTCCATTGGCAGAATGATATTTTCTAGACTGACTATGGTAAAAACTAAAATTTAGATCATAAATTTCCAAGCAATAAAAATCTTCAACTCGATATATATAATTTCATAGTCGATCGTTATTTTATTTTGTGCAACCATACTAATAATTTTTGTTCTGAACCCTTATTTTTATTATTTGAAATAATAAAAATTGTTTTTGTTTTTTTTTTTTTTTTTTTTTTTTTTCGCTCTATTTTATATTTGTTTATTTCGAATTATTTACTTCTGACTTTTACCGTTGCTCTTGTAGTACAAGGTTACATTCGGGTTTCTGATTTCACCCCCTCCCTCTCCCTTCTTTCATTGTCTATTTTCTTATTATCGTGCATCTAATTGATTGCATCCTTGTCTGTATTATGAATAACTGATTGAGTTGGTACAGTATGTTTTTCGACCTTTTATATGAAAAATCATCAGTAAATTTCAGCCGACTCACGGGCTCGAACCGCTGAACCTTTCGCGAACAGAGTCCAGTCCCTGACACACTAGAGCACTCGGCCACCGCATGCGTATGAAAATCGAAAGGTATTTTCGGACTTCAATTGATAATGGTAGCGCATAGAATTTTACTGCATCAAACAATAAAATTTGGTGAGGCTGATATATACTTTTTACAAATTGATGAAGTATAATATACAGTTTCACATAGTCAATCTTCATGAGTTTCAGTGGCAATATTTTATCACTTGCTTTAATAATAAATATCCGTGAAAATGTATTTATTCGCGTTCAAATCATTAAATTTGACTGTTGACTGATATTAGAATTTAAAAACAACTCCTAGTAAAGTTTCTTATTTAAAGGACTTTACAAAATAACGGTCTACCTAAATTTATTATTTTCTATCCTTTGTATTTTATTATTTGAGACTTTAATTTCTTATTTTACAAACAACAGATATTTAAACTTTGGCAGTTAATCTTTAAAGTTAAATTTTTTCAGCATTTACTTTATCTTTTTTATAGTTTTAAATAATCATTTTAGCTAAATGAACTGTATATTTTAGCATTCGATTTATAATTATTATTTATTTAATATTGAAACCATGATTTTACTATTTGAATGAATAATAATTGCTAAAAATATTATAATAATTAGACATCAAGCATTATTTATTACAGTTCCTTTTTTTCCGTGCAGAATAAATTACGGTCATTAGTACTGGATTCGCGAGAGGATAAAGGCTGGGGTTCAGCAGCTATTTTGTCAGGATAGTATTCTCAAATTTCATATCTTGATTTCTCCTCAGTATTTTTTTTTTTCACTTTCATCAAAACAGAGGTCATTATATCGGGCTTCTAGGAAGGTACTCTTACGATGTCAAATTTCTTTGTCTATTTTCGAAAATTTAACAACGAGTCTACTAAAAATATTTTCCCTAACGTTGTCGCTATCAGATGGGTATGATTATTCTGATAGTAGCTAAAAGTATTATCGTCATCACGGTCTTCAATCTCATTGTCGTAATGATTACTATAAATCTATTTATCTCATATAGCTTCATTATATTTTCAATGCCAAAATTATTTGGATCAATGTCATATTCCAAATAGGTTAATTCATTAATAATGCCCTATAGTAAACGTTCAGCCATTCAAAATGTCGGATATCGAGCAGTACAAGTGGATTTTGTTACTTTATACGACGGTCACGAGACGTTCTTGACGTCAGTAACTCAGCTACTAGCTGTCATTTGCTGTCACTTGCTGCCACGTATCTATTCTCATCCTCCGTGATGATTCAAGTATAAAAATACAGTATTCATACGCTAACTAGGCCCGTCAGTGGCTGTAATACGTCATAATCTATAATATAATTAATAATCATTTTCTCGCATAACTATACCAGTACTTATAACTTTTTTTATTCTTATGTTTCATGAAGCGAAAACAATAAGGTAACAGTATTTTCAATTAAAGTGGCATTAGCAACTTTATGTGCAGGAAAACTTATCGACAAGTTCCGTTGTAAGTTGCATACTATAGGACAAGTTTGGATAAAGCCTGATTTATTCAAAAGTTTCGGTTCTTTCCAGATATTTACTCTCAAATATCGGATAGTAATGGACATATGATGCACTGGAAGTTTACCGAATATTTAAAAGAAATTTTATCTTTACCTGCTGCGGTATATGAAACACCGTCTTTCCCATATTCAGAAGATCTTAGTAACTCAATTTTTAAACCAGTAAATACAATTTGAGCTAAACGTCATAACAATACTAATATTTTATCTGTATATCCAACATTTTTATTTTTCGCAATTTTATTTTTGCTTCATCAGGCGATTATAATGTAAAATACTAATACCGTCAAGCTTACATCATAGTCACCTGATGAAGCAAAAATAAATTTGCGAAGCTTTGCGTAAAATAATTGTTTCTTATTCACTTTTATTTTTAGGATTCAAAGGTTACGGTTAACAATTTTCTCGATACATTTATGTCCGATGCTGGGCCTCATTGTTTGATATGGTTGCCATTGTATCATAGAATAGCGAATGCTGAATCAGGTATTTAACATTTTCTTATTCAGTTTAATTTTATATTATAAATTTAAATATCATTCGATCTTCTTTTAACTTACTATTTTTCTATCTTACAGTTTTTCATCCTATAATGTGTGACGCGTGTCACAAATCCAATTTTTCAGGATTTCGGTACCGGTGTCAAAAATGTATCTCATATCAATTATGTCAAGATTGTTTTTGGCGAGGTAAAGTGTCCGGAGGGCATACAAATGATCACGAAACGAGAGAATATAGTAGTTTTGTAAGTTATTTATCAATTCTTCAATGTTCATTCATCATTGTGATGAAGGCTTAAAATGTGAATTCCTTATAGAAGTCACCGAGCAAGCAAATTGGGCATTCATTACGAAAGAGCTTTAGATGTGTGCCAGAAAAAGAAAAGAACAGTCTTCCTAGATATCCCGAACAACCAGAAAGGACATTAGATCTATCTCATATTGTGTTGGTATCATATAGCAATAGAAAACAACTTTTTTTATTTTATATGTTGTGCATGTGTCAGGGCCGTATTTAGGGGGGGGGGGGGGGGTTAAAAGGCTAAATCGTGAAAAAAAAACGCTTTTTTACGCATTTTTTTAGGCGTATGGATTGATCTAATTTATTACAACCTTTTGAACATTATTAAGTCTAGATTCAACAACATTACGTAATTTTTTTTATGCAAAAGTTCTCTGATTATTTTTTTATTTTTTGTGGTCATTTAAAGTAAAAACTGCTATTTTTTACTAAAATTTGCGCCATTTTGGAGGTGGAAAACCCTCTTGATTCATTACTTCTTCTTTGATATACTTACTTATCAAATATACCAATCATGTGTTAGTTATTTCCAATTCATATTTTTAATTATTTCTTAGTTTAAGTCAACATTATCAAATGATTATATTAATTAATTATAATGTCGGGGTTTGCGTATCTTTGTTTTACCTTATCCTATTTTCTAATCCTTTCATCCGTTTAAGTATTAGACTCTTTAATAGATAATGATGCAGTTGTTCTCATTGTCTATTACCGCAATTATGACGCCATAGTCATAATTGCAATCACACACATCGGCCAGCTATCTCTTTCTATCGCGTAGTGAATTATACCCATGGGTAGAAGGATGAACAAAAACCTGATTTAACATCGTCATCAGCTAAGTATAATAATTCTATTATTATGAATATAACTTAACCGGGTATACTATTTAATTATTTAACATTTGATTAAGTGGTTTATCATGCGAATCTATTTATTATCCTAAATCATTGCGTACATTACATACAAAACGTGGCCCCACTAATCCCGATCCTTTATATGCACCTAGCATATATAAACTCAAGGTCACACGGTCGTCTGGTCCTTACGAACCGGGTAATACAGGATCAATTACCAAATAATTAGCGGCAATGCTAGAAGGGACACGGGCCCATTTCTTATGAAAATAGGAGATTGGTAACGAATGATTGATTGACCTCTCCAATGAGAGGAGTTGACCTCAACTACGTTTTAGTCAACGTTGGGGGGAGATATTTTATAAGGAGAAAGTGTATACCAAGTTTGAAATAAATTGGTAATGTAGTTTTTAAAAAGCAGTGCTCGCGGACTTTGAAAAAGTAGTTTCGAAGAAAATACGTTTAAAGTCTAAATGCTGAAAATGAAAAAAAAAAAAAATTTTTTTTTCAACTTACACAAAAATTCTTTAAAACAGAACAATATAGGTTAGAACGATCACCAAGTGGATAAACTGTATACCTTGTAACAGGGTAATTTTCAACCTTGCCAAGTTTGACCCCTTTATTAATAGTTGTTAATAAGGGCGCCACTGGAAGATAAGACTCGGCCTTCCAGAACCGGAGATGTTATATTAAATTAATTTCAGGGTCGTTGAATTTTATGAGAGTAAGATAGGATGAGGAATTAAATTTATCACACAATATTTTGTTAATATAATTTACAAATTTTATTTATCTCAAAACAATTTTACCCACCGGGTTTTATTTCACTTATAATTATTTTACTACTAAGATGTCCACCGGACTTTATTACATTGAATACTTGGTCCCCTGGACTTTATAAATTTAAAATAATAAATTGGCCCCTGGCCTGATCCCCTGGATCTATTTAAAACTGAGTCCCCTGGACTTATACAATTTTTGAATAATAAATTGGCCCCTGGCCTGATCCCCTGGATCTTAAATAAAAATTTGGCAACTTGCCAGATCCCCTGGATCTAATTATTTCCCAAAATATTTAATTAAAAATTCCCTTGGAATTATTTCATTTCACACACACACACACACGTTGAGCTTATCTTTCTCTTGTCCACTGGACTTAATTCACACACACACCGAATATAATTTAATTAACTTTTCTCACTAACATTTTAATTTTTCTTAATTTAATCACTTTCCATTTTCCCTTTTATATAATCATTTAATTAATTTGTAATATTTTCCAGTAAAAATTTATCTATCCAGTAATATAGTTTCTGACTCGAGTAACTGACGCTATCTCTCTCTACTTCGCGCGTCTCAGTCTGTCTCTCTCTATTTCGTGTCTTTTCTTCGCGTTAACTTTATATTTTTCCTTAACCAATTTTACTAATTTTTACTGATATCAATTTATTCTATTTAATTTTTAATTAATTAATTTCCCAACAATTCTTTATCACTTTTCACAGCACTTGGTTATCTTAATCTTATTAATTCTTATAGATATATATACAAATTTTGCTTATTAATTATTACCGATTAAATTACATTAAAAATTAATAGACTTAACTATTCTAATTTCTGGCTCCACGCCTAGAAATTTCTTTAGTCTTTATAATTCAAAATTCTGGCCTCTGCCGAGAATTTTTGTCCGACGGACCGCGCGATTAATTACAAAAGGGAATTCTGGCTTCTGCCGAGAATTTTATTCTATCGGAACGACTTAGAAATGGCGACTGCCCACGAGTAATAAATTCTTAATAATTATTAAAATTAATTGTTAATAAATTGTGGCTACTGCCGACAATTTATTTACCTTTCTTATTCCCCGTGACGGTCTTTCCTTCCTTCTATCCTTCCCTGCCGATTTCCTTGTCCTTCCAATCTCCAACTCTCCTTTTTTCTTTTATAATGTGCAGTTAGATCTTTTCCTTTCACGTGTAGTTTCGCTTGGTCTTCTTCTTGCCGGTCCGTCCGACTCTGTGTGTATTCACCTCGTGCACTCACTAATATCTAAGCCCGAGACCCTTCGGCCATTTTCGTAAATTTTCCCACTCTTCTAAGTTCCTAAGTAGGGAGGGAGACTGAGTCTCCAAAATTGGCGTTTTCCGGGGACCAGTCGATAAACTAGATTTCGGGGTTAATCGATTTTCGATAACTAACCAACCGCGGGGAATTCCAGAATAATTTAAATTTAAATTATTTGAATAAGTTTAATTTTACCCCGTTACAACCTGCACTCCCTTTCCGACTGCCCGCAGCTATCGAAGCTACAGTTTTACCCTGGTTGAAGAAACTGATTGAAAAAAATTGAGAAGTGGTCACTCCATGCAAACTGTATATCTATATATACAAACAAAAAAATTGAAATTATGGAAAAGAATACGAATTTCGTCTTTGAGAGTTTTGTTTTGATCGACTTCAAATTCAGAGACTATATTCTTAAAATGTGTAGCTATAAGAAAACCAAAAATTATAAAGATTCGTGATTAAAGGAACGGGGAAAGATTTGTAGTTCAGTTTTTCCGTAAAAAACTAACTATATTGTCCCTACCAAATTTTTAAGAATATTTGTGTATATGTGCACTGTAACCTATCACTTCCTTACTAAAATTGGAGATAGATAAATAATATATAACATTTCAGTTATTTTCTGTGATCCGATGATTAGATCAAGGATTTTCACGTAAATTGGAAAATTTCAATTGGTAGTTATGAACTCTTGTAATGTTTCAATGACTTCCATGTTTAAAATTCTAATATATACTAGCTCACTTAATTATTCACACATAATTCAATACGTCTTCATACAGAGGCTTAAATGATATAATACACTAGGGTGGGCCAAAAAAAAGAACTAATTTTTTTTTCTTTAATTACCGTGAAAATATTGTTAAAGATGATGAAAAAAAAAATCTGGTAAAGTTTGAGCTCTTAATATAAATATTAAGAGGTGGCTCATCGGGTTTTTTTAATTCCCATTTAAATAGCATGGAAAAAAATAATTTTTTAGTTTGGAATTTTTTACCTCGGCAATGGCTCATCGTACAAATAAGCCTAGCATACATTTTCGTAGGGAATTTAACGTTCTACAAAAAAGCTCTCTCATCATTTTTCGATAAATCCATCTGTTCAAAAGTTATTCGAGCTCGAAGTCAAGTTAGAGTAAATTTCGAGATCTTTTTACTTTTTTGGCGAAACTATCGGACTTATCGTAAAATGTCATAGAATCTTTTTTGTAGACAATTTTATTTCCTACAAATTATCATTGAAAAATTTTTTTCAAACTCTGCATTGTTTTCTAGTTATTTCCATTTTAATGCCAAGTTCTCGAAATCGATCAGAAAACTACTTTTTTAGGAGCTTGGCATTAAAATATAAATAACTAAGAAAAATAATGAAGTTTAAAGAAAATTTAACAGAGATAATTTGTAGGAAATAAAATCGTCTACAAAAAAGATTCTTTGACATTTTATGATAAGTCCAATAGTTTCACCGAAAAAGTAAAAAGATCTCGAAATTTACTTTAACTTGACTTCGAGCTCGAATAACTTTTGAATAGATGGATTTATCGAAAAATAATAAGAGAGCTTTTTTGTAGAGCGTTAAATTCCCTACAAAAATGTATGCTGGGCTTATTCGTACAATGAGCCATTGCCGAGGTAAAAAATTCCAAACTAAAAAATTATTTTTTTCCATGTTATTTAAATGGGAATTTAAAAAACCCGAAGAGCCACTTCTTAATATTAATATTAAGAGCTCAAACTACCAGAATTTTTTTTTCGTCATCTTTAACAATATTTTCACGGTAACTAAAGAAAAAAAAATTAGTTCTTTTTTTTGGCCCACCCTAATAATACACTCATGCCAAAAATTGAAAGAACAGAAAAATTTTAGAAATTTTTTAGTGATTTTTGCAAGGCTGTAACTTCCTAAAAAATAATCGTATCAAGATTCAAAACAAAGCATTTTATAGCTTGAAATCTCTAGTTTTGGTGCGTTTGGATCAAAAATTTTCTAGAGCTTCGACTATTGCACAAATATGAGAAATATCGTGAGACAAAAAATTTCCAATTTTTTTTTTTTCAAATTGCCCACAGCCCGTTAAAATTTTTTTTTTAGCTAAACCAATGCATAGCTCGGTTATCAAATTTATTATGCTTTAATTCGCATTTTTCTTGGTGTTTTGTACAACATCTTGTCGCTGAGATATCAGCTTTCAAACGAAAAATGATCCTTTTGGATTCGATCATCGATGTTTCAGGTACCAATGATCGCACAGTAAATTAGAGGGCGGTGTTAAAAACTTGAATAAATTCTCTACAAGACCCTTTCATCATTTCTTGGAAAATATTATTTTCTTATTGTTAACTTTCATTAGAAGTAAGTACAAGAAAATGCCTTTTTTAGTTTTTCAATAAATCAACTACTACTTTATAAATATCAATGGAAAGACTACTGTTGCAGGGCAATTTTTTAGCTTAATATACACCTAATAACCGTATAAATTTTTAAATTGATCTATCGAAAAGTTTTTCGGGGGTTATCTATCAAAGTTTTGCTAAACAATTAAAGGTACAAGTTTTGTTCCTATAATTGTGTAATCATCATCAAAGTGAAAAAATAATTTTTTTTACTTTTCTTCCATTATTGCGTTGGTTATTCACTAAAGTGAGGAAAAGAGAAAAAACAATTCCAAAAATTGTCAAAAAAAGTCAAAGAAAAAAAAATTGAAACTTCTTTTTTGTGTTCAAAATTTTTTTTTTGTCTATTTAGCTGCTACGAAGGGGCAGTTGAAATTCATTGGATATTTTATAAAAGTCAAGGACACTGTCTGAGAATTCCCTTAAGTGCGGACGAATATCCTTTTTTAGATTATAAAGATAACTAACACGTAATTCTAAGTTAATTTTTAAAATTCACTTGCTGAATGAGAAAAAAAAAACTTTGAAAAATAGTATACTCCGAACGGCACAGTATTTCAAAAATCGGTCTATCGGTTGACCCTGTGGGCCAGCCCCAAAACTTCTCGATGTTTTCGAGCTTCTTGAGCTCGAAAACATCGTTGTGAATATATTTTCGAGCTCTTCGAAAATACTTTTGTTTGCCATTGTTTTCAATAAAAACCGTTTTTAGCATTTCGTTCTCCCACAATATCTAGCGAACAAATTAACCAATTTTGATGGTTGAGGCGGCAATCGACGCGTTTTATTAAGTTCCAGAGCTGATTAGATTTTGAAATTGATCGTTTGAATCGTTTCTGAAAAATCAATAAAAAACTAAAAGAAAAAAAAATTTTTTTTCGTAATTCGCAAATATTTTTGAGTCTACTTGATCAAATAATCAAAAATTTTCAGAAAAGTAAATGGCCAACATGCTTTTTCGATTGCCACCTTAACCATCCAAATCGGGTCATTAGTTAAAAAGTTACAAATAGTTTACACGGACACACACATGGGCATAAATCTAAAAATGGTCAGAATAGCGTCTTAGGACCTCAAAACGTCGACATCTGATGAAAACTCGATTTTTGAAAATCAGGGTGAAACGAATTTTTTAAAAATCATCGATTTTCCTAGCAGGAAGTAAAAAAATTTTGTTCATGATGAATTTAAATCGGAATTCCATGACGAAACTCAGATCGTGACATAAATATGACTTTTATCATGAATTTACTCCAACTTTTTGTCTAGTAAATCTGTATCTATTCTAAAATTAATTTATTATTACATTTTTGAATTGGACTTGGGATGACTTCGATAGAAACTTGACTGAATTTTTGCTGATTTAAACCCTTTGTCAAATTTATCGATTGAGAAATTATCAATACATCCTATCAAGTATTTGATTTACGTAAATCAGTTTCGATTGTAAAATTAATTTAGGAATCCAACTTCGGATCACTTGGATAAAAATTTGATTGACTCATAATTTTGTCGTGATTAATGTTGTTGATTCAAATTCATAATGAAAATCATATTTGTGTCACGATCTGAATTTACAGATCCACATACACCCACTCTTATATCTACTCTTACCGCCACATACAACATACCCTCAAAGATCAGTGGCTATTTTTTATACATTTTTGAAGAAGTAGATTTACTCTTATATCCACATACATCCACTCCTACCTCCACATACAATGTTCCCTTAACGATCAGCAGCTATTTTTTATTACTTTTTGAAAGTAATTTATTTAAGCTTATCTCTACATACATCCACTCTTATATCAACTCTTAGCACCACATACAACATTCTATCAGACATTGGTGGCTATTTTCAATACATCTTTGAAAGTAGGTCTATTACGCTTGTCTCTACATACATCCACTCTTATATCCACTCTTACCACCACATACAATATTCTCTCAAAGATCAGTGGCTATTTTCTATGCCTCTTTGTAGGTATCTCATTTACGTTTATATTCACATATATCTACTCTGCATTTTTGTGTACATTCTCTAATTTTCTTATATCTACTTATTCATTCACATATATCCGCTTACATCCACACAGGAGTGCGAATATTCACTCCAAAAAATTAAGGTATAAATAGAAGTTTGAAATAAAAAATTTTGAAAAAAATCGAAAGATACAAACATTTTTCAAAATTCGATTTAAAATTTAAAATTTATGACAGAGAGATTATTCTTGCCAAGTCTGGTCGCACCTAGTATTATAGTCGAATAATAGGGCGCCACTGGAAGATGGAATCGGCCTTCCAGAATCGGATGTTGTATGATTTTATTTAAATTAAATTAGATTAGTTTATTACTCAGGGTCGTTTGTAATATTTTATGAGAGAGGAGAGGAATCGTAGAGTAGGCTGAAATAATGTTAATCCAAATTAAATTAAATTAAGCACCTTGCTTTATTTTATCAACCTTATGACAATAATTATTTCTTATGACAAACTAAGATACTTATGACAAACTAATGTGTCCCCTGGACATTACTTATGACAAACTAAATTTCCTTATGACAAACTAATAATTTTCTCGTCTCCCGGACGATTAAATATGGCAAACTAAATTGCGTCCCCTGGACGTTTTTCTTATGGCAAACTAATATGCGTCCCCTGGACGTTAGCCACACCCACACACCCATGTTAAAATACACCTCGTCCCCTGGACCGTAAACCTTAATATTAATTTTAAAATCATCCCCTGGATGTATAATTATTTAAAAGAACTTAACCTGTCCACCGGACCTAAATCACAGACACAGTTTTTCCTTACTCTAATTGACTCTACTTTACTTTATTTAATTTTGTACTCAATGACATCACTTTCTTTTACTCAATTATTAAACTTGATTTTTCAATATAAAAATTTTACTAATAAAAGTTCCAATATAAATTTTTCACCAATATTTAATTCTTATTAAATTCCACTGACTTATTTAATTCATTTTATATTTATTAATTAATTAATTTTGGTTTCAATTTAATCATTAAATAATTAATTTTCCACAGATAAATTTGCCTACTACTTTTATCAAAAATATATTCACTCGATTTTACTCATGACAAAATAATCCGTTTCTTTCAATTTTCTCAATAACCATTTACTGTAATTTTCTAGCGTCTTTTAACAACACTAATTTATTTATTTAGAAATCTTATTTTATAATTATAAAAATTATTTTATTATCACAGAACGACTAGAATTACGTTTAAAATTGACTAGAACATTCATCCAGTGATTTGGCGTCACCAGGCCTGAATTTACGATTTTACAACACGGACAATTTTGTCTAACGCGGCCGACAGGCCTGTTATAATTTTATAATTGATATTGAATTTAATTGAATTTAATTATCGGACAATTTACGCGGAAAATTATTTTATTCCAGCCGAGAGGCCTCGAATAGAATAATTTTAGAGTTACGACAAGATGGCGAATACGCGGCAAAAGACGACGGAAATTTCGAGACACATGGTTGAACCGGCCGACGGGCCTTGAGCTACCAATCTAATTTCACGAAACCAGCAGAAAGATATTAAGTACTTTATTTATAATTAATTCGGCCCTCTAATAATTAAATTAGAGGCCTTAATTAATTATAAATTTTACCTTGAGGAAAACTCCAACAATTTCAAAATTCCAGCCGATGTCCGGGCTATTCTGCTTCTCTGGGTTTTCCTTAGCTTCGCCGCTCGAAATTTCACCCGTACTCTCTCTCGCTTAACAATGGATTTTAGCAATTGATAACCTGTCAATGATCAGTACGCATTAGTATTTTATTAAATTATTAATTATTGTAATCACCGGCCCAAAGGCCTGATAATTAATTAGACAGTTAGATTTTATTTAATCAATCGCCTTGTTCCACGTGAAGCGGACGTAGACTTATATATTTACCTTGGTTATTGTAAAAACTTTATCTATTTACAAATTTAATTATTTAATTTCCGGAACTGGGTGTTAGAAGGTCGTGAAATAATAATAGTCAAGTATGAAAAAAACAATTAATATATTAACAATATCACAGCACAGTAACTTGAACAAAAGTAAATTTGATCCGATTATAAGAATTAAGAATGTATTGAGTTGATCCGATGAGTAGGACATGGATGTGTGTATCACACCACGCCGAGCGTAACAAATGTTATAATTTAAGTAATTATTAATTACTGAACAGATTTATATATGTAATCGATCCGATCAGAAATCGTAGGAATACACTGAGTTGATCCGAGTAATTGAACATGGATGTGTGTATCACACCATGCCGAGCGTAACAACTGTTTACACAACTTAATTAGTTATTAATTAATTGAACAGAATTTATTTGTAGGTAATTTAAGTATAGGAACCCGGTGGAAATACCAGTCCGGGCCGAGCGTAGCAGACGTTGATCCGAGCACATGATCACAAAATCAATTGAACAGTCATATTTAATTATAAATTAATTGAGCAATATTGATTAAGTTAAATATTAATTGTCAATAACAATTATACACAATTGATCCGAGCAGCACTTAGAAAAAACGACGCCGTGGTCAAGCCACGTGTCGTGAACAGGTTAGAATTAATGATGTTGAGCCGATGGCGTCTGAATCAGAACTATCTAATAAATTATATTGGCAAGATGGTTACCTGGTGAATTAAGCACGTTCTGGGAACTTCTTAATCCTTGACAGGGTGAAATAATTTGCGGTGAAAAATGTTTTGTACGTTGAGAAAGGAATTCACTGTTGACAGCGTCGTAGCAGCAAAGAGAAAAACGGTTGCCGGGGGTGAGTTAGCTGCGTCACCGGATGGGCGCTAGCGGCTGAACTCCCGTCGGATCGCGGGAAATTCAGATCGGTAATCGATAATTACCAAACAGTTATCCTTTGCGTCCTGCCAGTGTCGTCGTCTGGACAACTCTCTCGATTTCACGTTCCGCAGTCCCTTATATCGTCTCACTTTCAGTTCACTTCCCCGGAAACCTATTCCCACTTTCTTAACCTAAGGAAATGACGAACGGACGGGCCTTAGTGATCCATGCGACACCCGGTGACTAGTCGTATCACTAACTCGCAACTTACGAGATCGTTGGCCGGTTATTGGCGGGAACGAAATTTAAATTCAAATTAATTATTTACATTCATAAATTTACCCTGTTACAAATTCAAAAATCTTTATCAAAAATACTTTAAATGTTTTTTTTTTGTATTTTTTTCAATAAAGGCAATTTAAGAACGAAAATTAGAAAAAAAAGTCAAATTTGAACCATTTTTGAAGAAGTTATGACCGAGAAACTAAAAAAAAAAAACGATTTTTTTGAAAATTCGATATCATTTGAACGAGTTTCCAAAAAAATTTCAAAATTTACCAGAAAAGCGATTTTTAAGGAAACTAAAACATATCACAAAATTTAGGAAATAAAAAAAAAACACTTTTTTCAAACCGTCTGATTTGGCGTGGAACGCCCCATGTACAACTTGCTGTACAATTTAGCGTAAATTTCCCCCAATTAGAATGCAAATTCACTTGAAAAGTTCACTCCAAAAAATTTGTTGTCAATTTTCAGGCAAATTTTTATATAAATTTATTGTTAATTTGACTTGAAAAATTGTAAAGTATTTTTTTACCGTTAAATTCTAGATATTTTTATGCATAAATTTCCTTACCTTCTGAAATAGTGTGAATCATAAGAATGAACATTACCGACTTTTTTTTTCTAGTAAAAAGTTACCTCCCCTGATAGCCAAGTTGGCGATCATCTTGCGTCAAATTAACAGCCGTAACCTGTCGCCAAGCTGGCTGCAAAAATTGGCATTTTCAAAGATGATAGCAACTTTCTGAGAAGGTTGGAGGTAAAAGTTGGCAATTCTATAAGTTGATGGCCACTTTCTCAGAAAGTTGGTGGCAAAAGTTGACAATTTCATAGTTGACGGAAAATTGCCTTCAATTTTATCAGAAATCAGTCGTCCAATTTCGGCTGTTCGTTGGTGCCAACTTCCTCAGAAAGTTAGCGGTAACCTGTAGTCAACAGATATAAAAGCTAAAGTTGTTGACAAGTTGTCGTCAAGTAAGTTGCAAACTACCCTTGTAGGAAAAAAAAGATTGACAACGGGGCTGGTCTTGGCACAATACTGGGCTACCCAAGCTCAGTCTCCCGAGGTTGGTCCAAGATCCAACCGACGTTCAAGTGACGAATCTTGATTTGCCAGTCTTGGGCCAAGATTCAGCCAATACTCAAGTAAAAAGCCCTGGTCTACCAGTCTAAATAACAAATGGTACCTAAAAACCTCTGGCTTCTATGTACAGCGTAACAGCTAGTGGATAAGACACTTGCCTAGCAGCCATGAAGAACCAGATTCGAGACCCAGCAAATCCAAAAAAAAATTAGTTTCATCGATCTACCCGATTTCTCTATGTACAAATTTATTTCCATATGTTACCATCACGCACATGTCCACTGATATTTTTTTTAAATTTATTTTTAATAAGTATAGGTAGTGATACGGAATGACCGTCATTGTGAGTTTTGGTCACAAGACAATCCGCTGACGGTTTTGTGACCGACGGACCTAAATGATGAGCCTGCTCTAATCTGAAATGACCGTCACAAATTTTCCGGTAAGAGTTCGTCATTTCGGACTGTCAAAAATTTTTTCATCACAAATTTGGTCAGTCATATCTAGCTAGATGATTTGTGACCGTAAATAAATTTTCGGTCACAAATTTGGGCTTGGTCATGAATTTGGTCAGTCGCATTTAGCTAGATGATTAAACGCAATCTTTTTTGCAAATGATTAAAAAATTTATTTTTCCCTTCGTATTCTTATCCCGTAGTATTTTCAAGAAAATGGCAGTTTCAAAATTTAAATTTGTATAAAAGTTAGAAAGGCGTTTGTAAAATGTCGTCACAATCGTCACGATCCGTCATTTTATGAACGGTCCGCTGACGGTCTTGTGACCATGACGTGAAGGTCAAAAAATGACCTGACGACCAGCTTCACACCACTAAGTATAGGTGCTTATTAGACTTTTAAATTAGAGGACTATATTTTTCTTTTTTAATAAACATTAAAAAATCGAAAGGGTATCTTAAAATATGGTGACAGTTCAAATTTGAGTTCTTAATATTGATATTTAGAGGTGGCTATCGATAATTTTCGATATTTCATTTAGTAACATGGTAAAAAATACATAACTTTTGAAAAAATCCAAATAAAAAAAATCTCTTCTTAAACATTCTGTAGCAAATTTACTGATCTACAAAAAAAGTCTTTTATGATTTTTGCATAAATTCAACCATTCACAAGATATCCGACGTCAAAGTTCGATACGATTCGAAGAACTTGTTTTTGCTCGTTCTGAATTTTATACCATGTCAACTAATGAGAATTCAGAAATTTTCAATACAGTTTTTTGTAGGAAATTGAATGTTCTACAAAAAAAGTCTCTTATCATTTTTTGATAAATCCATCTGTTCAAAAGTTATTAGAGCTTGAAGTCAAGTTAGAGTAAATTTCGCGATCTTTTTACTTTTCCGGCGAAACTATCGGACTAATCATGAGATGTCAAGAGATCTTTTTTGTAGACAATATTATTTTCTACAAATTATCTCTGATAAATTTTTTTTTAAATTCTACACTCTATTCTAGTTATTTCGATTTTAATGCCTAGCTCTAAAAATCGATCAGAACACTATTTTTTTAGAAGCTTGGTATTAAAATGAAAATAATAGCTAGAATATAATGCAGAATTTAAAAAAAATTTATCAAAAATAATTTATAGGAAATAAAGTTGTCTACAAAAAAGATTCTATGACATTTTATGATTAGTCCGACAGTTTCGCCGGAAAAGTAAAAAGATTTATCAAAAAGTGGTTGTTGGGGTTAGGACAGACTGAATATATTTATAATGAAAAAAAATAATAAATAAAATATAAAGAATAAACAATTAGTTGTGCAAAAGAAAAGGAAGCTAAATTTTTTACGAATTATTGGTTTTCAGCTCTTATATTTTTTCAGTAATTATAATTAAACACAAATAATTTTTTTTTAGTATCGATTTAAAAAACAATAAAATCAAATAATAAATAGAAAAAAAACAGTTTCACTCCCGTTCATACATGCTGAAAAATAATTTAAATTGGATGAATATATAATTTAAAAAGCGGTCGAGAGATGGCGCCCCTCTAAAAAAGAAAAAAAATTGGCAATAAAAAAAAAAGTTAAATAAAATAATAACAATCATAAAAAAATATGGCTGCTATATGTTTTTATGAATTGTCAGTTTTTGATTTATATGAATTGCAATTGAACAAAAAGGTTTTGAATAGTGGTTTTCATATGGGTTCTTCTGTTTAAAAATTCAAGTGTAATAAAAAAAAAAAATTAAGTCATCCGAACGAAAGTTTGGCATTTTGCCCTATCATAATTATTCCACTTCTACCACAATGTTTGTATTCGCGCATGCGTAAGTCGAAATATTATGGTAGAGGTGGAATAATTGTGTTAGGGCGAAATCCAAAATTTTCATCCGGACGACTATATATACTAGACTGGGCCAAACAAATTGACTATTTTTTTTTCTTAGCTATATCGAAAATATTTTTCAGAATGACAAAATGAAAATTTCATGAAAGTTTGAGCTCTCGATATTAATTTTAAGAGGTCTATCTTCGCTATTTTTAATTTTAATTCATAATTTGATGTTTTACGTCAAAACTGCTAAAACATGGGAGTAAAAAAAAATAACTTCTACTTATTTTTATGTAAAATTAAATTCCCTACAAAAAAAGTCTGATTGGAAATTTTCGTCAAGCAAGCCGTTTCCGATTAATTAAGCTTAATAAATTGATATATTTTTTCGATTGAACATTTTCACTTTTGAATTTTGTAACTAACGAATCAATAATTACTTAAAGAAGACCATGGCAGATTTTTGAAGGAAATTTGATGCTCTACAAAAAAAGTTTTCTAACATTTTTTGCTAAATTCACTTCTTCGAAAGGTATTCAAGGTTGAAGTTGAGTCAAAACGACTTGAATAACCCGAATAACTTTCGAAGAAGTGAATTTAGCAAAAAATGTTAAGAGACCATTTTTGTAGAGCATCAAATTTCCTTCAAAAATTTATCATGGTCTCTCTTCTGACGTAAAACATAAAATTATGAATTAAAATTTAAAATAGCGATGATAGACCTCTTAAAATTAATATTAAGCACTCAAACTTTCATGAAATATTTATTTTATCATTCTGAAAAATATTTTCGATATAGGTAAGAAAAAGGAATAGTCAATTTTTTTGACCCAGTCTAATGTATACACTCACACAAGCATCATGGTATTGTGACAACATTTGTCTTTCATACGAAAACGCTTCAGATGGCATATACTATACCATTTCAGAAAATTTACAATTTAACTATCGTAATTTTTGTGGTTTGTATTGTAAAAACATAGAGGCAGCACTATAAATAAAGTCAAAGAATAACAGAATAAATATTATAATTAAGTCTTATTTATTATTCTTTTACTATTTACGATAGTAACATTCCGTGAAAAATGAATTATACATGGCCATGCATGGCCGTATATGGCTCATATATGAAACATATATGGCCATACATGGGGCATATATGGCCATACATGGGCATACAAAGTTTTTTAATACAGTCATGCTTGGCCATATACAGTCATACAAAACCATGTATGGCCATATATGGCCTTGTATGATTCATATATGGCCATATATGCTCCATGTATGGTCATGCATAGCCATGTATGATTAATTTTTCAACTATTACAATTACTTATAAACAGGATGTTGTCGTGTTAAAAAAAAAGGAAATTGTTTTGATATCACTAATAGCATATTGATGATTATTTTTTGCTTTTTCGAAAGTGATTATATTCTTTGAACCTTTCGTAGCACAACTAAACTTTGTTGTAACTTTCGGTCGCATAGCCTAGTCGTCAAAGCGTCGGTCTCTCATACGGAAGGTCCCGGGTTCGAATCCTACTAAAGCGGGTGTGGTCATTAATAAGTCTAGCGTTTTTTCTCTGAATTAAAAATTTCCATTTCGATTAGGAATTAAATTATTTGCATATCTGATAATCTCTGCGTCGCCAGAATCATTAAAAAAAAAATTTTTTTTTAATTTAGTTAAAATTTCTATACATATTCATATCAAGTCATATATGGCCGTATCAAGCCATGTATAGCCATATATGGCCATGTATGATGAATTTTTCACGGGATTGCAGTATTTCTTATTGAATTTAATACAACGAACTCTTAAGGGAGGGAGGGTAAGGGCTAAAAATCTGATTTTTGTTTTGGTTTTCTTATAGCTACACATTTTAAGAATATAGTCTCCAAATTTGAAGTCGATCAGAGCAAAACTCTCAAAATTATTAACTAGTTGGTCTTCTTTAAAACTGTAGCTTTGATAACTGCGGATGGTCGGAAAGGAAGTGCAGATATACAGTATATTCACTTGGTGATCGTTCTAACCTATATTGTTCTGTTTTACAGAATTTTGTGTAAGTTGAAAAAAAAATTTTTTTCTTTTTTTCATTTTTAACATTTAAAGCACTTTTTTACTTTTAGTATTTAAGCACTGCTTTTTATAAACTAGATTACCGATTTATTTCAAACTTGGTACACACTTTCTTCTTATAAAATACCTCCTCCCAACGTTGAGTTTTAGAATTTTTTTTACATCAAGAGGATTTCCCAACTCCAAAATGAAGCAAATTTTCGTAAAAAATAGCAGTTTTTACTTTAAATGACGACAAAAAAATAAAAAATGAAAAAAAAAAGATAATCAGAGAACATTGGGGGGAGGATTTAATAATGCTTTGACTAAATTTCAGTGGTTTTTTATTTTAAATAATTTCCAACTGAGATACAGTGCTCACCGCAAATCGTCTATTTTAAAAGACGTTCTGGGAAAAGCTCCGTCACCGGCTTATTTGTGGATACTTTTGCATAAAAAAATTACTCAATGTTATTGAATCTATACTTAATAATGTTCAAAAGGTTGCAATAAATTAACTCAATCCATACGTCTAAAAAAAATTCGTAAAAAAGCGTTATTTTTCACGATTTAGCCTTTACCCCCCCCTCCCACCCCCTTAATGAATTCACGATATTGAATAGTAAAGAATCTTTTTAAATCTGTAAATTTTCGTATCATATATTTGAAAGCTACAGATAATAAAAGTATAGTCCAGAATTACGATAATAATATTGGAATTTTTCGTCGAATTTTTTTTCCGTGTATTTTCTTACTTTTAGATCCGAACAAATTCCGTTTTCTTTTCTTCTAATTTTTTGCTGTTTGTTGACAATTAACGAAACATCATGTGATCATTTTGGTTATTTATGTCAGTTTTGTCTATAGTTTTGGAGATCAGTAATTGAATTTAACCATTTTTTTAATTACGAATTAACGACTTTTTATATTCGATTATAATAATTTATTTTTAAGTGCTGTCCCTGACGGTTTTAAATCAGCCTGGAAACACCCTAGGAGTGGAAACACGGTGGAATCACGGTGGATCCAGGGTGGTTACAGGGTGGGTTTGTGCCATTTTATCACCGTGTATACACACGGTGGTTACATGGTGTTTCCACGATGGTAACACGGTGTACCCACCCTGTTTCCACGGTGTATTCACCGAGATTCCACAGTGTATCCACGGTGATTACGCGGTGTACGTGGAATCACGGTGGGTACACCGTGTAATCACCGTGGAATCACGGTGATAAAATGACAAAAAACCCACCGTGTAACCGCCGTGGATCCACCGTGATTCCATCGTGTTTCCGGGGTGTTTCCAGGGTGAATCAAAACCGCGAGGGATAAAATAATTATAAAATCACACACAGATTTTGTATGTTATTATAGTACATTTATTAAAATACAGTCGACCATATAATTTTTAATGAATAATTTTATCCATTTACGACAAGATTTTGAGCTGTTTTGAAGTGTCGGGGAATTATTGTAATAATTGTTGATCATAAAAATAAATTCCTTGATGCTCGCAAAGTTTAATTTAAAAAGTGCATGTTTTTTCCCATTTAAAACTTGCGCTATCTTGAGGGCTGGGTTAATTTTTTTTTTAAATTATTTGGAAGAGTTTAAGGGGGCGTAATGTAAAAGATTAACAAAAGCTGCAGACCGGTAAATATTTATTCAAAAATAAATTTTCTTTTCTATAAAATTGTTGAGGACATAAATTTTCGTATTTTTAAAAGTTTCATAGATATAAGTAATAGAAACATCAGAAATTCAATTAAATATTTAATTTAATTTAAAAGGCTATTAATATTTTGTAAGCAATGCCAGTTATTGACTAAGACGAAAATTAATTTTTTAGAAAATTTTTCCGTCTGTATAGTCAAGTTATTGTTCAATTTATTTGGTTTCCAATCTATTAATACTAAAATTACTGGTAAAAGTAAATTTTAAACGAGTGTTCGAGTTGTAATCCGAAATAAAATGAGAATCTCTGAAACCGCTATACTCAACGGTGTAGCATAAAAAGATAGAAAAGGGGAGCTTAATGGATCTTGATTATTCTCTGGCGCAGTCTTCCGCAAGTTTCTGAAACAATAATCTGGGGCAATAATTGTTCAGTTCTTGCGCAAGAAATATGTTTCGAGAGTCTTATACAAAATTTCAGTCAATATTGTTTATCATATTTTCACAATATTGTAAACAATTCTTATGCAAGCATCAATCAATATTGCTACTAGGGTATCACAGAACAAGTGTAAATGTTATGAACATATAAATTATTAAAATATACGTAGTGACATAGTCGTGTATAAATATATCACAAATTTAGGTTAACAGTTCTGAAATATATGATTTTCACTTTAGGCCACCATCTCCGTTGCCATCTCACAATGGATTTCAAGATGCAGGATTTTCTATTGGGTTGGATACTGCATCTTTGGATAGCCAGTTAACCTTGAAAAGTTTTGACTCTTCAAGGCTTGACGACGAACATAAGTTGATCGCCAAGTATGCCCATCGGCTAGCTCAAGAAGCTAGGACAGTGGTAAGTTCATGCAAACATTTGTTTCCATAGTGGTTGTATCCCTTCAGTTGTAGTTCAAGTTCAAAAAAATTATTCATAGGGCTGTAATATTACGTATGTTTAATTCAGTTAAAAGGTTAATGTCTTCTTACAACTCAAGAGATAATAAATGCAAGAGTATATATGTTAATGCTTTCGCGAATGCGCATTCTTCAGCTATATTAAACAAATATATATTGTAATATGTAAAAAAATTCGACGCCGGTTAAAAATTATTTAAAAATAATCAGGAGACACGGTAGTATCTCACGCCAAATACACGTTCAATCACATGCATATGTGTGAAGTGTCATGGCGCGAGCCTACCGTGTATCTATACCGTAAACATAGTGGTTTTTAGCTCTCATTTTTAAAAACTTTTTTAAAATAATAAATTTTCAGAAAATTCTTTCTTTATTCGAAAGATAATTGATTGTTCGTCTTAAAATTATAAAACTTTATTCATTTTAGTTATAAGAACTAATTTAAATAATGAAATTAGGCCAGCATATACTGTAGCACCCCCAATTTAGACATTTTTATAAATTTTTTCATGCTCTAGGGGCACTGCCAGAGAATAAAAAGTTATAAGAAAAGCCACGATTGAGTAAAACATTGAAATCTTTTTATAGCAAAATTTTTACTATAGTTTCATGCGGAAATTTTTTATGAGCATAAATAAATACGTTTCATAATCATAAATAAATCCGTTTTGATATTTAAGATGAATTTTCTTTATTTGACGTCAGTGTTCATTATTATAATTTCAATCAATTTTCCCCGATTTCGCATAAATACTACAGAAAAAACTATACATATTACTTTAGTTTTACTTGAAGTTGTTGTGAGTTGCATGCGAATTGTCTTAAGTAGAAGAAAAAACTTGACAACTATTTCAATCAAACTAATGTCAATTTTTTACCAATTAGCTTAAATAAAATTAAATTGAAGAACTCCGAATAGCTACTTTAGATTGAAATTGACAGTAATTTTACATTGAAATTACTGAAAATTTGCTGCACGAATTTGTCGCCAATTTAACAGCAAAAGTAAAAAAGAAAAATTTACGGTTAATTTTTGCTCAATTTCGAGGTAACACTTTTTGCTGCACATAAAAGTCGGTAATGTCCATTCTTACCATTTAAGAAAGTAATCAAATTTATACTTAAAAATGTCTACAACTTGAATATAAAAAAATAGTTTACATTTTTTCAAGTGAAACTAACAATAAATTGGAGCAAAAATTTACCTGGAAATTGACGAAAAATTTTTCTAGTAAGCTTTCGAAATGAATTTGCATTTTAGTTCGGGTAGTAAATTTACGTAAACTTGTATAACAAGTTGTATATAAATTGTCCTCGAAAACAGAATTGTCCGAAGTTGACGGACATTTGATGAAATTTCCCAGGAAACTTTTGCTAAACAAACTGTGGTATTAGGGTGTCTATTTAAAATATTTAAACTTCTTGATATTGCAGTTATATTCGCTAGGACGTACCAAAATCAGCTCTACTTACTTAGCCGTACAATAATAATTATTCGTACAATAATATTAATCGAGTAATATTATAAAAAATCAATGCTAATTGTAAGGATATTCCCTAATTGTACAGTTTAGTTAGCAAAATTTAAGTTGCGAAAGTTTCCTCGAAATTTTCGTCAAATGTCCGTTAACTTCGGGCTCTTCCATTATTGACGAGAATTTGCATAAAACTTGCGATTTGACGTAAACTTACTACCCGAATTTGAATCCAAATTTATTTTAAAAGTCGTATACAAAATACCGGCAAAAACGGAAAAGCCCGAAGTTATCAGACATTTGACGAAAATTTCATGGGAACTTTTATTAGTGTTTTTTTCTAGTAATCAAAAAGTGACCTCTAAGTTAAGGAAAAATCAACCGCTAATTTTTTTTCCAAGTTTTGATATCAAATTGTCGGCTAATTTGGACAGCAAACTTCGATAATTTTAATTATCAAATTACTATCAATTTCAAGCTAAGGTGGCTTTTAGGGTTATTTCGTACATCTAACATTGTGGCGCTACTTGTCAATACCTTATTAGCAAAATTTGAAAATCGGGTTTTTAACGAATGGAAACATATAATTATTTTTAATCGGAAGATTTATTATCGTTATGCAAAAAAAAATATTATTTTTATTGAAGACTACTAATGGCAAATCTAGTTTCTTAATTACATTTTTATTGTAAATAAATTACTGTTTTCTTTGTTTTAACCGGCAATCATCGACAAATGATTTCCTAGTGATTTAAATGGAAAAATTAATAAAATATCGATGTAGAGGGGTCAACTGGAAAAAATTAAAGGCTAATTTTTATTTACTATTTCATAATTAAGCAATTAACTCACAAACAACTTTGATAGACCGACATTGATCGACAAACGACGAAAAAACGATTGCAATCAGAATAAATCAGATCGGCTTACATTGAGTTGGTTTATGATGAGGAGTAAAGTAAGTGGAGCTGAGATATACAACTTCAGCCATAAGCGATTTCTGATAATCAAGTTGGAAGCGAGCTAGTGGCAACCAACTGCAGCAACTTGTTATCAAGTTGGCCGCAAAGATTGTTGGCATTTCCATAAGTTGACGGCAATTAGTCGCCTATTTTCTGAGAAAATGTGTGACAACAGCTGGCATTCCCTTAGTTGACAGAAAGTTGACTTCAATTTTCTCAGAAAGTTGGCGTCAGGTTGCGGCAGTCGATTATCGTCAACTTTCTAGGAATGTTGGTAACAACTCCCGAGAAAAAATTTTTATATATAATCATATAAAATTATATATAATTATATACAACTCGATTATATATACTCATATATGAAAAATGACCAAATATAATCATATATAATTATATATTTAGTGAGGAAGGGAGCAGTATATTGGTTCCTTTTAAATAAAACGATTTGAAATACACTTAACAATTTTATTCGACGATAGTCACCCGGAGTGTGATGCTCAAGACGGGGAGTTAGGTCGAAGTGTCTGATGGAGAAAAGGGCCCTTCGGTATCAGGGCTCTGATATTCGTAGGAGTACCGAAGGGTAGTAGTGGGAGCAAAAACAAACCCCGAAGATTTGCGGAAGTTGTCGAAAGAACGTCTTCGGAAAAAAGAAAATATATCGATAGAGGTAGGGCGCGGCAACAACGCAAACGATGACGTCAGTGGGCCCCGCAGTCGCTGGCCGGGCGACCGTGGGTCCCTAATCCGTTTGGGTTTATTGCTCGACAGCAGCAAGAAGTCGTAAAAATTAGGAAAACGTAAAAAAAAGAAAGGTAGAACAGCTGCTAGGAAAAACCCATGGGTTCGGGAAAACCCATGGGTCGGAGGGAAAAAACACTCCGGGTTACAATATTTACAAATGTTTACTACTTAATCCTACTTGACTAAATTTCTTAACAAACTTAAAAGTACTTTACAACAATGGTTCCTAAGTCTACTGTGAAATAAATGCTAACAAATATTACTCGTACTTTAACGCTAGACTATTTTTAATACTTTAAAATATAAATAAATTTAAATATAAAATAATGAGAAAAAAAACTGCAATTAATAATTATTAACTTAACTAATTATTTCGTGACCGCCACATCACCCCCCTACCAGTGAATGAGTTCACGAAAACCCACTCTGAAGACGGTCTGGGAAGCGGACCCGTCTCCCTGTTCTCGTGCGCCACGCGTCGTCCCTGGGCTGCGGTTGGGTAGGCGGCTGGTTGTAGCTATGTTCGGCACTGGTTGATGCTGATGGCTCGGCCGCTGGAGGAATAGCCAATATCGGTTGGCTTGGAACTGGATCAATCGGTTCCGGTGTACCCAGATCCGGATAGTCCAGCTGCGGATGATCTGGAGACGCTGGAGGTGCTTCCTCTGGCTCGCCTGGAGGATTCACCATCACGAACGCCGGTTTCAGGCGGTCGATGGAGACGGTGACGTCGTGATCCCGGATGCGCACCACAAACGTCCGCTCCTTGCGGCTGACCACCTTGAAGGGTCCCTCGTACGGGCACTGCAACGGCGCCTTGGGCCCGTCGTGCCGGACGAACACCTGTTCAGTGGTAGCAAGGTCTTTAAAAACGAAAGTTTTCTTACCACCGTGCCGTGAGCCGGGAGCTGGGCGTAGACTGGTGAATTGCCGTCGCAGTTCCTTGACGAATTCCGCTGCGTTCTCGTTCTCCCCGTATCTTGATTGTGACACCAGGAACTCGCCAGGAATACGCAGTGGCTGACCGTACACCATCTCTGCTGCCGATGCTTGAAGGTCTTCCTTCCACGCTGTTCGAATGCCGAGCAGTACTGTTGGTAACACTTCTGTCCATCGCTCGTCTTCGTGGCACTTTATGGCGGCTTTTAGCTGCCGATGAAATCGCTCCACCATGCCGTTGGCTGCCGGATGGTACGCCGTTGTCCGAAAATGATTTGTGCCTGTCACGTGGTTGAGCTGTTTAAACAAGTGTGCCTCGAACTGTCTCCCTTGGTCCGTGGTTACTCGCAATGGTGTACCAAATCGTGAGATCCACGTATCGTAAAATGCACGGGCCACAGTTGGCGCTTCTTGATCTTCTAGGGGTACAGCTTCAGCCCAACGCGTAAACCTGTCTACCATCGTCAGGCAGTATCTGCAACCTTCGGAAGTGGGCATTATGACTATGTCAATATGAACATGTTCAAACCTTGTTGATGGTGGAGCAAATGTTCCGATCGGCGCGGATACGTGGCGTGACACCTTCGAGCGTTGACATTGAATGCACTGGCGGGCCCATTCCTTACAATCTGCTTTTATCGACGGCCAGACGTAACGTTGTGTTATGAGTTTGACCGTGGCGTTGGCCCCTGGGTGAGAGAGCCGGTGCACCGCGTTGAATGCGATCTTCCTAAATGGCTTAGTAATGAATGGCCGTGCTGTTGGCGTTGATACGTCGCAAAATACCGGGACGTCTGTACCTGGAATCAACAGTTGTTTAATTTGCAATGACGTGTTACCTTGCTGCAACTCCCGAAGTTCCTCGTCCTGCCCTTGGGATTCGGCAAGTGCTGGGTAGTCGATGGTGGCTTCCAACTCTTCGACCCGTGACAACGCGTCAGCGACGACGTTGTCCTGACCAGCGATATGGCGAATATCAGTTGAAAACTGGCTGATGAAATCAAGGTGGCGAAACTGGCGAGGTGAACACTGGCTGGACTTCTTCTTGAGAGCAAAGGTAATCGGCTTGTGATCTGTGAAGATCGTAAATTGCCTAGCTTCAATCATGTGCCTGAAATGTTTTACAGATAAGTATATCGCCAGGAGTTCACGGTCGTACGCTCCATATTTCTGCTCGGTTGGACTCAGTTTCTTGGAGAAAAAATCAAGTGGCTGCCAGTGGCCATTGACTTTCTGCTGGAGTGCTGCGCCGACAGCGAAGTCGGATGCGTCGGAAAATATTGCTAGAGGTGCGTCTCTTTTAGGGTGTGCGAGCAAGGTAGCCTCCGCGAGGCTGTCCTTACACGCATCAAAAGCTTTGATGGCTTCCGGAGTCCAAGGAACTGGTGCGTTGCCCTTGACGTTGCCTTGGAGTAAATTGTTCAGTGGTGCTTGGACTGCGGCTGCTTTAGGTATAAACCTGCGGTAAAAATTTATCATACCTAGGAATCCTCGGAGCTTCTTCACGGTATCTGGCAGCTTGAAGGACCTTATTGCCTCCACCTTCTCCGGGAGCGGCTGCGTACCTGCGCCGGATACTAAATATCCGAGAAATTCTATCTGCGGCTGTCCAAAAACGCACTTACTTGGATTTATTACCAGTCCATATTGTTTCAGTCGCTCGCACACTACTCGTAGATGTCCCATGTGCTCATCGAGTGATGCTGAAGCTATCAAGATGTCGTCGATATACGCATACACAAAGTCCAGACCCTGCAGTACCTCGTCTATGAAGCGCTGGAAGGTCTGTGCTGCGTTTCGGAGTCCGAAGGTCATGAACGGGAACTCAAAGAGTCCAAACGGCGTGATGATGGCCGTTTTCGGGATGTCTTCCTCCGCCACTGGTATCTGCGTGTAGGCCCTGGTGCAGTCGATCTTTGAAAAGATACTCTTTCCGTCTAGATGTTGGGCGAAATCCTGGATGTGGCGTACCCCATACTTGTCTGGGTACGTACGGACATTCAATCCTCGATAATCGCCACATGCTCGCCACTCGTCGTCGCCTTTCTTGGGCACCATGTGCAGTGGTGAAGCCCACGATCCTTTGCCGGGACGTGCAAGACCTAGACGCAGCATCGCGTTGAACTCCCTCTTGGCCGCTCTGAGCCTGTCTGGAGCGAGTCGCCGTGGCTTCTGAGCGACTGGTGGACCTGGTGAAGTGATGATGTAATGTTTTGTATTATGTTTTACCTGCTGGGGGGCGCCTTCAGGGCGCGTAATCTCCGGGAACTCTCGCAGCAGCTCGTGAAAGGGTGATGAACCGCTGATCGTCTTGATGCTCGGGTCGCCGCACTCTGTTATCTTCCCCTTGAAGGTAAGCAGGGTGGTTGAATCAATCAGCTGACCTTTCTGCAGGTCTGGCAAGAGTCCGTAGTGAGCCAGGAAATCAGCGCCGAGGATGGGCTTGGAGACGTCGGCGATGACGAACCTCCAAGTAAATTCGCGTCTTAGTCCGAGATTAAGTGAAAGTGTCGCAAATCCATACGTTGCGATCGGCGTGCCGTTAGCTGCAGAAAGCTCGTAACTGGACTTTACGTGCGGGCCACGGAGACGCTGTCGCGGGAACACACAGAGATCTGCTCCCGTGTCCACCAGAAACTGCACTTTCGATGTTCGATCCCAGACAAATAGACGGCGTGATTTCATAGGGCAATGGTCGTCTGCCGTCATTAACGACCTCCCATCAGGTTTCCCGGCGACATGCTACACGGCAGCGTACACTTGGTGGCCTTGCTTTGGAACCTCCAGTGATACCAGCATACTCCTTCTGGACGTGGACCTTGCGATCTCGAGCGAGACCTGGATCTCGAGTGATTCCGGCGCTGCTGCTGTCCTGGCGGCTGCTGACGCTCCTGCGAACGCGACAACCTGACTGACGCAACCTCTTGGCGCAGCATCGAGACCTCCTGCTGGAAAGATATGCATAACTTCTTTACCTCCTCCGCTAACGAGTTGTCTGGGCTCGCTGCCGCTCCACGTGCTGCCTCTGCGATAGTAGGTCGAATCGGCAAATACTCAATCGCTGCATCGGCTACCTCGGCCGCTTTCTCCAGTGACTGGTCCTTAACGGTTACGAGGATTGGCTGCAGAGCTCTGGGAAGTCGCCCTTGCCATAACGTGCGCACTGTCGACTCCGACATGTTTTTACCTGCAAGATGCTGGAGCCGGCGGAGAAACTGCGACGGTTTCTGATCACCCATTTCCTCGCTTTCTAGCAGCCGGCGCGTCCTTTGGTCCTCCGTCGCTCCCATTCGCTTCAGGATCTCAGTTTTAAATGTTGTGTATGGAGTGTCCCCAGGCTCCGCAACGATCAAATCACGCGCTTCTGCTACGACGTCTGCGGGTAACTTGGGTAACATCATCGAGTACTTGGTCTTTTCCGCGGTTATCCGTGACATTGCGAACACCGCCTCTGCCATCGCGAACCATACCTCGAGGTCTTTCGTCCTACACTCTGGCAACTGCGGTGAAAAAGTTGCTACTTCTGGGGTTTTCTCGGCGTCTGGCGTTGGACACATTTTGACGAATAATATGCACGGAAAGAAAAAAAAACAAAAAAAAACCCAACGGAAAATGAAATCACTCAAAAATAAAATACATAAATATTGTCGCTCGCGCGATCTCACTCGATATTACCCGCACACCACGTCACTGCTTGCCCGTCGATGGCTAACTACCCGATAATAATTAAAAAAAAAAAACGAAAAACACTCAATGACGTTAGAAAAACAAAAAAAGAAAATATACCGCACTCTGATCACTGTTTGTCTTCACGGGGTCACCACTTTAGTGAGGAAGGGAGCAGTATATTGGTTCCTTTTAAATAAAACGATTTGAAATACACTTAACAATTTTATTCGACGATAGTCACCCGGAGTGTGATGCTCAAGACGGGGAGTTAGGTCGAAGTGTCTGATGGAGAAAAGGGCCCTTCGGTATCAGGGCTCTGATATTCGTAGGAGTACCGAAGGGTAGTAGTGGGAGCAAAAACAAACCCCGAAGATTTGCGGAAGTTGTCGAAAGAACGTCTTCGGAAAAAAGAAAATATATCGATAGAGGTAGGGCGCGGCAACAACGCAAACGATGACGTCAGTGGGCCCCGCAGTCGCTGGCCGGGCGACCGTGGGTCCCTAATCCGTTTGGGTTTATTGCTCGACAGCAGCAAGAAGTCGTAAAAATTAGGAAAACGTAAAAAAAAGAAAGGTAGAACAGCTGCTAGGAAAAACCCATGGGTTCGGGAAAACCCATGGGTCGGAGGGAAAAAACACTCCGGGTTACAATATTTACAAATGTTTACTACTTAATCCTACTTGACTAAATTTCTTAACAAACTTAAAAGTACTTTACAACAATGGTTCCTAAGTCTACTGTGAAATAAATGCTAACAAATATTACTCGTACTTTAACGCTAGACTATTTTTAATACTTTAAAATATAAATAAATTTAAATATAAAATAATGAGAAAAAAAACTGCAATTAATAATTATTAACTTAACTAATTATTTCGTGACCGCCACATATATAACTGTATATAATTATATATGACTATATATAATTATATTTGGCGATTTTTCATATATGATTATATATAATCAAGTTATATATAATTAAAAAATATTTTTGAAAAAAAAAAAAAAAAAAAATTAAATACCAAATTTTTGATTTGGTTATTACCGCGCGAACGCATTACAAATTCAGAAACAAGAATTGATAGCAGTAAATGATGAAAAAATCCTGGAACATCTGCTAGGTTCGGACACGGCTCCTTTTGGCTGGTAGCCCTGAACGTTGATCATTGGTCCACATCACGAGAGTTCAAGTCATGTGCTTAATTGATGTGTATTTAGAGTGAAATGCCGGTAAAGACCGAGTTCATAAGTTTTCGTGATGGATTTTTACACAATTTAAAAAAACTCCATGAACTTATATGAAATTTTATTTTTGTCGGCCTCGATAATAATTATATAAAATTTTATTAAGTTTCTTCAAATTTTTTGATTTTCTGTTGTGATGTGAAATTTAAAAAAACTTATATAAAATTTTGGGAAACATTGAATAATTTCACAAAATTATATGAAATTCAACCGATTGAAAAACTGGGTATTTCCAATTTTTGAATACCATGAAAAAAAAATTTTTTTTTTTTAAACACCCTAATGATTGTATACAATTATATATGGATATATATATATATATATATATATATATATATATATAAGATTATATATAATTATATATGATTCTATATGAAAAACATTTCTCGGAATAGTATTATATAGAATCATATATAATATATATGGAGCTACATATGACTTTCTCCGTTTAAATATTGTATTATGTATGATCATATATAATCATATATAATTATATATAATTCTATATGGATATATATACAAGATTATATATAATTATATATGATCATATATAGTTATATATAATTATGTATGATTATATATAAACATTTTTTCTCGGGCTTGAAGTCAATAATAACGTCAAAATTTTGAATTTCGTTCTGTTGTATATAAAGTTATATCTGCTAAACAGTACCAAAATCGGGCAACTTAGTGCTATATATGTATGTATGTACAGATATAAATGTAGATCAGTTGAAGTATGTTTGCGTAGTAATTGCGTCAAAAATACGTATAATTATCTCTAATTAAGTAATTATTATTAACTAACAATTAATGATGCATCAGATAATTTAAAAAATATAATCCGTAATTAACTTTCTTATGTTCTATCTAGCTACCCGCAATGTCTATATTTAAAAATTACCTCTCTAATAAGGGATCCACAGTGTATATATATATATATATATATAATTTAAGGCTATCTACAGATCAATTAAATTATCATTTTTATTTAGTAATTGCGTTGAAAATATGTATAGATCTCTAATTGATACTTATTATTGACAAACAATGAATTATGCGTCAAATAATACTAAAAATTGAAAAATATAATAACACTACAAAAAAAAATAAATCCTATCAAAAACAGATTCTCTGTATAGTCGCGCCAAGTACACGTTTAAAATTTTTTAAAAGTAAAAAAAAAATTATTTTTTACAAAAAAAAAAAAGTCAAATCGAAAAAATACCATGTACCTAGTATGATGCAAAATCATAACAAACATTTTCATAAAATTTAAAAAAAAAATTGTATAACAAAATTTCAATGTACTTGGTGTGCGTTACTACATGTACTCAAGCAAAATTAATTTCTAATAAAATCAAATATGTTTTTTTTTACTCTTTCTTAAGCACACCAAGTACATTGAAATATCGTTATACAATTTTTTTTTTAATTTTATGAAAATGTTTGCTATGATTTTGCATTATACTAGGTACTTGGTATTTTTTCGATTTGATTTTTTTTTTTTTTGTAAAAAATAATTTTATTTTTACTTTTAAAAAATTTTAAACGTGTACTTGGCGCGACTTTATACAGAGAATCTGTTTTTGGTAGGATTTTTTAATGTCAATGTTATTAAATTTTTATTTCGTCAACTATCAATCAAACTTTAATCCCCAATACTTAAAAAATGTTCAAAGGTTGTGGTAGCAGTTTAAAAGTATAAATCGATATCGATTTGTATACGAATATTTATAAGTTAATAGATAAATAGATTTGATTATGTGTATCTAATGAATTCTATTGTAATTTATGTACGAAACCAAATTCATCATTAGGTGCATTGTTTACGTAGAATGTATCAATTTGATTATTTGATTTAAGTAATGCCATAAACTTCTCTTAATTATAATTGTATAAAAAACTAGAGGATCAGACTACGATCCATTTTTCTTAGAGACTCTACTATACCCCCTTCTTTTTCTTACAGCCTAGGCCGTGAAATTTTACCCCCTCCTTTTTTTACGAATTTTTCGTGTACACCCAAACAAAATTGAAAGAGATCATAAAAAAAAATCGGTCTATCGGTTGACCCTGCGGGCCAGCCCCAAAACTTCCCGCTCAAAGAGCTCGAAAACATTGTTGCGAATACATTTTTGGGCTCTTTGAGCTCGAAAATACTTTTGTATACCATTATTTTCGAAAAAAATCGTTTTTAGCATTTCTTTCTCCCATGATATCTCTCGAACGCATCAACCGATTGAGATGGCTAAGGCGGCAATTGACGCGTTTTATTGAGTTCTAGAGCTGATTAGATTTTGAAGTTGATCGTACAATTCGTTTCTAAGAAATCAATTTTTGTTCTGTTAGTTCTACGGAGAAAATACTCAGGGGCTTTATTGTAGAGAATTTAATTTTCTAATAGACTATGTCCTTCGATTTTCGAAAAAAAAAAAATTTTAATACTTTTATTTACAAAAAACAAAAAATAATTTCCAAATATAATTTAAATGAGAAAATGAATATTCGCTGAGCTTTTAGCAGGATTGAGCTTTCGAGCTGCTCTTTTGGGAGAATTTTTTTAACATCTACGACTAACTTTTAAGACTATAAGACTTGGAAAAAAAAATATTAATTTTGAAACACCTTAACTCACCATATATTTTTATATATTTTTAACAATATATAGCTTTTCCATGCGGGTATATATGGAGCAGCAACATATTGTCATATGTGATTTATTTTTGCCGTGATTGCAGGATAGTATATGTTTAGCAAGAAATAACACGACGTACGAAAAATATTTATTAATCTGTCATCGAATTTTGATTAAGGCTAAGCAACCCCGACTTTTACCCCAACATTTGTGATGTGTGAATGCCCTGCTTAAAAAATCCGATAGATTCTCATAAAAAAATTTTTATGAGAATGAATCGGTAAAGTGTCCCATCAAAAAATGATAGTTTATATTAGAACCTATGAAAATATTCAAACCCGAACATAATCCGATAGAAACTTACCAAATCCTTCAACTTATGTCTCATTCATTCTTATATAAAATTTGTTGTACATGTTCACATTTTTATCGGAATGATTAGGAATGCGTCGTACTTATACATTTCGTAAAAGAATCAATTGGAAATATAGACGTCTTGTTTCTTCTTGTTGTAAAAAAATGAATGGGAAAATAGTTTCATTTTTTCACGTGAATTCGTAAGCGACATTCTTATGGGAATCTGTGAGATAATAATTTGCAATGCGTCAATTTCTTATAAGATTCTATGGGTACAAGTTTATACCACTCTTACCGCTGTATAAGAATGAATGAGAAAATAGTTTTATTATTTTTACGTTAATTCGTAGGCGACATACTTATGGGGTTCTATGAGATAATAATAAAAAAATGAGAGAAATATCGTATATTTCTGTTTCCTAAGATAATTAAAAATTATTTGGAGTAATTTAAATTTTTAAATTATTTTCAGTTGAATTGAATAAGAAAACGAAATCATTTATTTCTTTGTTTAAAAAAGTAATTTAATTACTAGTTGACAATTCATTTTAACCCACTGAGAGTTATACAGTAGACTCTAGTTATAAGTTACATCGGACGCTCTACTCACTCTCACGTTAATTTCATTTTTTCCTGTAAGTAAGAGTATAGACAGAAATATAACTTATAACCAGAGTCTACTGTATATTATTTTTCAACTTCGATAGAGAAGAAATCTTTAATTATTTTCCAACATGTGATGGGACTCGAACTGACGACCCTTCGATTGAAGCTCTGAAGACAGTTCAAAGTCGAGTGCTTTAGCCCGCTCGGCCACCACATGCATTTGGAAATCGAAATTTATTCTTTTACTTAAAGCTATCCAGTACTTTATATGGCCAAGACTAAGCTTAAAAAAAATTATTTTTATTTATTATTGAAATTTTGATAATATGATGGTCTCTTTATTTTTTTTAATAGTTTTAAATTCATTTAATGCATTTTTTTTAAGAAAGTAACTCAATTGTTTCTTTTCTTTTTTCATAATCTTGAAAAATGTCAGTTTTAAACTTTATTAAATTGATTAAATTACAAGAAAAAACAGATGAAATTCGACTCGAATATTCCTAAAATGTTTTCCGATAAAAAAAAACACATGGTAGTTTTTAGTATTTTTTTAGTATTTAAAAAAAATATAGCGTGAAAATTCATTTGTTTACAACAAATTGTTTGTTTAATAAACAAATGAAAAATTATTAAAAAATTATTGTTTTATAAAACAAGAGAACATGATAAATCATGATTTAAAAAAAAAAATAGTTCATTAATATTAATACTAAACAACAAAAAAAAATCGTTAATTAGCAAATGCGCTTTTTAGCAATAAAAAAATTTTTTTAAGGGACGATTTTTTTCTTAAAAATC
Organism: Microplitis demolitor; assembly: GCF_026212275.2. Classification (NCBI taxonomy): domain Eukaryota; kingdom Metazoa; phylum Arthropoda; class Insecta; order Hymenoptera; family Braconidae; genus Microplitis; species Microplitis demolitor. Next base: position 10,503,261 of record NC_068545.1, read on the forward strand.
ATTATTTTCATCAAGCACCTTATTCCCAAAAAAAAATTTTTTTAAATCTTATTAACAATGTATTTGTTTATAATAATTATTTGAACGATGTAAGTAAAAATTTTTTTAAAATTATTGTTAAGTAGCTTTTAGCAATAAAAAAACAAAATAATCAAAAAAATATAATTCCTCGATTGTTTTATTTACATTTTTAATTTTTCAATTCCTCAGATAGTAAATAAAAAAGTGAAAAATCGAAATTTTTTAATTTTTCCAACGGCGATTTTTTCTAAACCCTTTCAAGAACAGCTCTACGAAGTGAAAAAAATCCTGGATTCTTAGTTTAGAAATAATCAGGGTTTTTAAATAAACTTTGAACGAGTAAAAATGAACTAAATAACAAAAGCATAGTTAATTGAAAAATTGAGGTAAAATTTTTTTTTTGGTGGATTATTATTAATCCATGTGTTTAGAAAGAACCAAATTTTTTTTATTTCTTAATATTTATATTTAATAGGTTAAAATAATTTTTTTCGATTATGCTATTGATTCTATTAACGCGCGTGCATGCGCTGCTACCCGTTTTTAGTCCCATTTTCACCGCTAAATTAAAATTATAAATATTGTTGGGTACAGTTCGGGGAGACAGGACTTTTTTTGGAAATTTCCTGCTCTTTGAGGATCTTTTTACAGATTTTGGATATCGTAAATAGTTGTTGAACTATTTGTAAAAAACCAAACCATTTTTTTTTTTTTTTTTACTAAATTGTTAATGACTTACAATTTTTGCCAGGCCCAAATTTCCACTTTAATTTTTTTTATAGATGCTATTTCGAATCAAATCAGACCTCAATCATAATTTTCGGTGGTCTTGGACAGATTTTCGTCAAAAAGGCACTTGTTGACTAGACTAATATGTTTATATGCGTAAATACCGTAACTTACATGAGACAACAAGTCATTGAACATACAAACGGGAATATGATGAATTTTATTATATTCTCATAAAATTCAATTATTAATGACAGGATCATTTTCTCATGCGTTCTTATTAAAACAGAAATTTTGTAAATTTTATTATTTTCATTTAGAATCCAATTGTGACTGATAAAAATATTTTCGGATACGTTCTCATCCAAACGGGAAGTTTATACATTTTATTATATTCTCATAGGATCTAATTATTAGTGACAGGATCATTTCCTCATACATTCTCATTAAAATAAAAATTTTGCTAATTTATTAATTTCTCATAGATTCCAGTTGTAAGTGACAAGATCATTTCCTTATACATTCTCATCCAAATAGAAATTTTGTCAATTTTATTATTTTCTCATAGAATCCCATCATTACTGACGGAATGATTTCCTCATACGTTCTCATTGAAACAAAAATTTTGCTAGTTTTATTATTTTCTCATAGATTCCAGTTGTAAGTGACGAGATCATTTCCTTATACATTCTCATCCAAACAGAAATTTTGTAAATTTTATTATTTTCTTATAGATCCCTATAAATCCCGTGAATATTTTATCCTATCCAACCTTATAAAAACTCATTTTTTATAAACATTTGTATTTTCCGATAGATTTTTATAAAGAATCCCTTATCAGAATCTATGAGAAAATAATTTTTTTAAATACCTCCTATACAATCTCATAAAATTCAGTAAGTTCTATGAAAAGAGGACTCCCGCTTCCCATAGAACTCATTGATTATCATAAAATTCCTATGAGAATTTATAAGAAGCTATTGGATCTTATGAGATTTTTTAAGCAGGGTGCTGCTCATTATTCGTTGGTTGTTCAGACTTTACTGCATTTCATCTACTAAATTTTTTATCAAAAATTTTTATTTGAGAATAGGATCAAAATTTTCAATCAACTATCGTCTAATCAAACAATCAATTATATATGAAAGAAAAAAATTGTAAATTTTACTAAAAAATATGCGAATAATTAGTGTATTTGGATAGTAATCTTGAAACGCTTATGATTTTTATGAAAAATTAATAAACAGTATTGTAATTTTTACTATACTTTTTTCTTCGTGTAGTTATTTAAAATAACGGATAACCCACATCTTTAATACTAAAATAACCATTTTTTTTATTAGAGCATCTCATAAATCATAATTGTCAATTAATTTCATGATATCAACATTTTTAATAACATTATTGTTTGCGAACTTCTACAAATTAATTATGTTGTCCATTTCTAAATATTTAATAATGTTTAGTGGTGAGAAATACAATTTTCCTTATGTTTGATAAACAATAAATTGGAGATAGCAACGAACAATCCTTAATTTCAATACTATAAGTTCTAATTATAGCAGGGTCACTGTTCCTAACTACACATGAATTTTGGTACAACTTCGAGTATTCTGATTTACAGTCCCGGACGCCCCGAACAAACTTGACTTATAGTCCGGAATATCCGTGGCTTATAGACACGGACGCCACGGATAAGCTTGACAGATTGTCATTAATCGACACGGACCGCTTCGCAGATTGTCATTAATCGCATAAATCAGACAATTGTCGAATACAATATAGTGCATTATTATTTTATTTCGTCAACCGAACTTTTGTACTGAGTATGCACTGATGTTGTAACGTAGATCAAGTACAATTATTATCTATTGAGCAATTATTCTAATAAGTACTGAGATTGTGGATACCGATTATTACAGATTGAAGTGATAAATTTTTTTTTGTTATGTTAAATGAGATATGAACCGTATGATCTACCAAGTATTTTGCTTTGTTTACTTTATTTATATCGAGTCTTCAGTTGACACCGGCGAATTTTATTTTCTTGTAAACTGATTATTTTTATGTCTGATCTCGATTTTTAACTTCCCGCTAAGAAAATTGTTAATTTTCAAAAATTCGGGAATTTATTGGTTTTACTCCGACTTTCGAAAATCAAATTTTCATCAGATGTCGACGTTTTGGGGTCCTAGGAAGCTATTCTGACTATTTTCAAAGGGATGCCCAAGTGTGTGTGTGTGTGTGTGTGTGTGTGTGTGTGTGTGTGTGTGTGTATGTGTGTGTGTGTGTGTGTGCGTGTGTGTGTCTGTGTGTGTGTATGGATGTAAACTCTTTATATTTTTTTAATGAATTAATCGATTGAGATAGTTGAGGTGGTGATCAAAAGTGTTTGTCAGCCGTCAACTTTTCTGAAAATTTCAAATCGATCGATCAAATGGACTCTAAGATATAGAAGAAATACAAGAAAAAAAATTTTTTTTCAATTTTTTTTAAAATTTGTCAGAAATGGCTCGATCGATCAATTCCAAATTCTAATCAGCTTTAAAATTCAATAGAACATGTCGATTGCCGCCTCAACCATCTGAATCGGTTAATTCGTTTGAGAGATATCGCTGAACAAAGAAATAGTAAAAACCATCTTTTTCGAAAACAAAGGCATACAGAAGTATTTTCAAGCTCGAAGAGCCTAAAAATGTATTCACAACAATGTTTTCGAACTCTTTGAGCAGGAGGTTTTGGGGCTGGCCCGCAGAGTCAACTGATAAACAGATTTTTTTTTCTGTCAATATACAATAGTTTTGTTAATTTTGAACAATCATTTAATCGTGATCTTAAGTACCTATTCTTTTCCCGATCCACCATCCTGAGCCGAATTACGTGAAATTTCTTTATTAGTGATTATTCAATCACCTGCCGCCCAACTTATAATAATTCGAACAAGGTTGCCGAACCTCGGTATTAAAAAACCCGTTACAATATATATGCATTAGACCGGTTCAAAAAAATCGACTATTTTTTTTTTTTCGAAACCCGCAGTGAAATATCTTCCTAGTCATGAAAAAAGAAGTCTGTGAAAACGGGAGCTCTTAATATCAATTTTGAAAGGTCACTCATCGTAAATTTCTATTTTACGTTTAAATTACATGGAAAAAAAATTTTTTTAACTTTGGAATTTTATAAATCATTTTGTAATTGACATGTCGCGGTGAGAGATACATATTTTTGAAGGAAATTGAACGCTCTAAATGAATTGTCTCTTATGGTTTTTCTCGAAGTCTACTCCTTTAAAAGTTATTCGAGTTTAAAGTTCAACATGTAATCAATTTAACCTATTTTTCTTAATTTTTCTTGAATATTTCATATCTATTATTGAAAAAAAAAAAATTTGTCTTAAAATATTAAATTATGAAGTTTTACGACGTTGAGAAAGTAGATCTTTATTGTTTTACTATGAGGAGTAAATGACTTTTCAATTTAAAAAATCTGAAATTGATTCTCTCTTTGAAGTTTAAAAAAAATTTGAATTGTGTAAACATGATTTTTCGGAAAAACAACCAACTGTGGTTTGTAGGAAATTTATTCCAAATTTTAATAAAGAAACATTAAAATAATCATTAATTTATTTTGTAATGACCTTTCTACTGTAATTTATAAAAAAAAGTTGTTGCAAAAAGAACGTTCAAGAAAATGATATTATTATTTCAATAAATAAAAAAAGATTGTTCCTAAATACGTGTCGCCTTTTCTTAAAAATGTCATTGTTGGGTTATTGATATTTAATTGTTATTAGTAGCATTTCATTGTTCATAATTTTGATAGCTGAAGTGAAAATCGTAAATTTTATAAACTAAAAAAAAATATATTAAACTTAAAGCTATTATCTATACCATTTAAAAATTGTAAAATAATTTTTTTCGAAGATGAGTTTTATTATTATACTACAATTTAAGAAAAAAAGGTTAAATTGATTACATGTTGAACTTTAAACTCGAATAACTTTTAAAAGAGTAGACTTCGAGAAAAAACATAAGAGACAATTTATTTAGAGCGTTCGATTTCCTTCAAAAATATGTATCTCTCTTTTATAAAATTTATTTTATATTTTAATTTGATTTATAAAATTCCAAAGTTAAAAAACTTTTTTTCTATGTAATTTAAACGTAAAATAGAAATTTACGGTAAGTGACCTTTCAAAATTAATATTAAGAGCTCCCGTTTTCACAGACTTCTTTTTTCATGACTAGGAAGATATTTCACTGCGGATTTTGCAAACAAAAAAATAGTCAATTTTTTTGAACCGGTCTAATATGAATCTACATATTGTCGAATCTCACTAATTTCCAGCAGTGTTTATTTAAGTAATACGATTTTATTTTGTTCACATTATTTTTATATTTTAGAATTTCACGTAAAAATATTTAATTTAGTCACGGTGAACTGGAATCAAGAGCTGGAAAAATAAATTACACATGGCCAAATATGGAAGTTGGCTATATATAGCCATTTATGTATATGACCGTATATAGCTTGAAGTTAAAAATAATTTAAGTCGTATATTTCGGATGGCCGCAAGAAGTTACGACTTCATGTCCAATTAATAATAATAATAATAATAATAATAATAATAATAATAATAATAATAATAATAATAATAATAATAGTAATAGTAATACTAATAGTAATAGTAATAGTAATAGTAATAGTAATAGTAATAGTAATAGTAATAGTAATAGTAATAGTAATAGTATTAGTAATAGTAATAGTAATAGTAATAGTAATAGTAATAGTAATAGTAATAATAATGATAATAATGATAATAATGATAATAATGATAATAATGATAATAATGATAATAATGATAATAATAATAATAATAATAATAATAATAATAATAATAATAATAATAATAATAATAATAATAATAATAATAATAATAATGATAATAATAATAATAATAATAATAATAATAATAATAATAATAATAATAATAATAATGATAATGATAATAATAATAATAATGATAATGATAATGATAATGGTAATGATAATGATAATGGTAATGATAATGATAATGATAATGATAATGATAATAATGATAATGATAATAATAATGATAATAATAATAATACAGCTTTTCGATTTTTTCACCATCCATTTGCATCATAATGAATGAAAATATAACCCGAAAAATAGAAATAATAGGTTTTTACATTTTTTTTTTTTATTTTTAAATCAATTTTTATTTTTTTTCCGCTGATTCAAAACTTACCAAATATTATTGTTTAAGACTGTCCAGTATATTTTTTGCTATGCAAATTTATATTTTACTGAAACGATAGTAATTGAGCTATAAAATAGTAAAAAAACTAATTCATACTATTAGTTATGTATTATCAGTTAATGTTCAAAATTCCTGAGCGCCGTTTAAATATTAAAATTTTGGGTTGAAATTTTCAGTATAGACATAATTTTACAAATATTCACTATTGCTGCCACGTATTTAAAAAATTTTCAATTAAAAAACCCGAAGTTTAATCATTTCTGATATTTTCAAAATTCGAGAGCGACCTCTTGAAAATTTTTTTTTGAGCTGATTTTTGAAGAGACCTCTTAGAACATCGTTACCCAACTAATTTTCATTCGTGATTGAAAAAAAAATAGTCGGTTTTTTTGGGCCACCCTAATAACTACATATAAGTTTATCCCTGATTAAAAACTCCGATTGAATCTGATTGAAACTCAATCAGAATTCTATCAGTTTCAATCGGAAACGAATTTTCAATCAGAAATGTTCGGGAGCGTTTGAGGCCTCCGATTGAATTTCAATCAGATTCAATCGGAAAAAAAAATATTTTATAGTCGATTATTTTCCGATTGAATCTGATTAAATCCGATTGAAATATCTCAATCAGTTTCAATCAGATTCAATCGGAAAATAATAATTTTTTTAAAATTATTTTCCGATTGAAACCGATTAAAATTGATTAAAAAAAATTTAATCGGATTCAATCGGAAAATAATAATTTATTTCTAGATTTTATTCCGATTGATCAATTTTTTATTTCTCCGTGTAGAATGTTCTAATTGATTTTAAACTATCTTCCTGATGAGCTAGATATATAGCTAAAGTCCTTAGTAAAAATGAAACGAGGCACTGGCTAGCGTCTCGCTAGCGTCGCTAGAATCAATGCTAACGGTAGATGAGAAACGAGGCAGCCCTCATTTATTCTTAATAGGGGTGTGCGTATTATCTATGAGATACAAGTAGTTTAACATTAGACAGTATAAAAATTGTAAGCTTAATATAGTATAAATCCTTTTTACTGCAGAATGTTCTACTGATTGTATCTTATAAACAGTGCACTTTAGCAATATCACCCTGTTTAGAAAATCTCATAGATTCTCATACATTCCCATAGAGATTTTATGAGAATGAATGAGTTCTATGAGAAGTGCTTTATGGTTAAGTATAGGGCCTCATACATACAGCTATAAGAATCTCGGATTTTTTTAGCAGGGAAGTATAATAAACAATTACGTAGAGGACGAAATTTTCTAAAAGATGGGTGCTATGCATCTTTTTCGTACGATGAGCCGTTTTTTTTTTCACTATTAACAAAATTATATGAAACAAGTGAAAAATAGACTTTATTAGAAAATAATAATTCATTGACCGAATATTTTCTGATTAAATTCGACAGATAATTTTCAATCAGTTTCAATCGGAAAATAGCAATTAAAATAATATTGATAATTATTGAAATTTGGGCAGATATGAATTTCATTTATCATTGATTCAGCAATTTTTAAAATATCCAAGTATAGAATCTTATCTGTCTTTCCAATTTAATCAATTTTATAAAAAGTTAAAACAAGCATTTTTCGGGATTATACAAAACCTTTTTTTTAAAAAACTGTATTGATTGAGTTTAAAACTATCACGAAAATAAAAGGAAACATCAATAAAAAATTATATATATATTAAATTGGTTAAAAAAAAAATTTTTTTTTTTTTGGTATTCAAAAATTGGAAGTACCCAGTTTTTCAATCGGTTGAATTTCATATAATTTTGTGAAATTATTCAATGTTTCCGAAAATTTTATATAAGTTTTTTTAAATTTCACATCACAACAGAAAATCAAAAAATTTGAAGAAACTTAATAAAATTTTATATAATTATCATCGAGGCCGACAAAAATAAAATTTCATATAAGTTCATGGAGTTTTTTTAAATTGTGTAAAAATCCATCACGAAAACTTATGAACTCGGTCTTTACCGGCATTTTACTCTAAATACACATCAATTAAGCACATGACTTGAACTCTCATGATGTGGACCAATGATCAACGTTCAGGGCTACCAGCCAAAAGGAGCCGTGTCCGAACCTAGCAGATGTTCCAGGATTTTTTCATCATTTACTGCTATCATTTCTTGTTTCTGAATTTGTAGTGCGTTCGCGCGGTAATAACCAAATCAAAAATTTGGTATTTTATTTTATTTTTTTTTTTTTTCAAAAATATTTTTTAATTATATATAACTTGATTATATATAATCATATATGAAAAATGGCCAAATATAATTATATATAGTCATATATTATTATATACAGTTATATATAATTATATATGATTATATTTGGCCATTTTTTATATATGATTATATATAATCGAGTTATATATAATTATATATAATTTTATATGATTATATATAATCGAGTTATATATAATTATATATAATTTTATATGATTATATATAAAAATTTTTCTCGGGTTACAAGCCAATCAACGAATTACTATGCACGATAGATATTTTTGTAGAATATTGAATGCTCTACAACAAAAGTCTCATCATTTTTTGATAAATCTAATTGTTTAAAAGTTATTTGAGCTTAAAGTCAAATTTATAGAAAATTTTGAGATCTTCTTACTTTTCCGGCGAAACTATCAGTTTTATCAGAAAATCTCATAGAAATTTTTTTGTGGGTAGTTTCATTTCTCAAAAATTATTATAAATAAAGTTTTTCAAAATTTCGCTTTTTTTTTGTTAGTTATTTTCATTTCAATGTCAAGCTCTTAAAAAAATAGTTTTCTGATTGATTTTTTATAAATTCTAAAATATATTTTTTGTATTTTAACTTATATTTTTTAAATAAATTTTTTTCATGGGGGTGTTTAACGCAAACATTTTCGTATGCTCCAATTAATAGAAAAAAAAGTTGCTTGAACCAAGAGAAAAATTTCTTAGGAGAAAAGATATATGTAGAGGAGAAGAAATTCACCAGTCCTAGACAATAGCAGTGGGAGTAGTTCGGTGCTCGCCACTAGATAGCGCCTACAACTTGTGAAGTGTCCCTGGTAAGAAACGTAGTTCAGACGTATTATATTCTAGACTTGGAAGCAATTCTGACACGAGCACTCCTCTGTTCTTTGACAGAATGACAAGTGCCATTTTTGGTGGTAATATAGTATATCCTATATTACTTCATGACATGAAATCTAATTGTTAATATAGATTCAACGTAGATTTTAATATATTTGATTTTTTAATTTTATACCATTTAATGATATATAAAATTATTTTTTCCCGGCAATCGGTAATTTTTAATCAATTCACAATCGAAACCTTCCGAAAACATCTGATTAAATCCGATTGAAACTGATTGAAAGTCAATCAGAAATTTCCGATTGACTTTTAATCAGTTTCAATCAGATTCAATCGGAAACTTCCGAATGATTCCGATTAAAACTGATTAAAAGTCAGTCGGAAATTTCTGATTAACTTTCAATCGGAATCATTCGGAAGTTTCCGATTGAATCCGATTGAAACTGATTAAAAGTCAATCGGAAATTTCTGATTAAATCTGATAGGACGTTTTCAATCAGTTTCTATCGGAGTTTTTTAACAGGGATATCAGCCATGCCTGATCAGATTCAATCATATATAAACTTATGCACGACTATACATGAATTTATATTATAGCCATGCCTGATCAGATCTAATTACATATAGGCATATATCTAATCACATATAGGTTTGTATCAGTCATGCCTGATCAGATCTAATTACATATAGGCATATATCTAATCACATATAGGTTTGTATCAGTCATGTTTGATCAGATCAAGTCATGTATTAACTTATATATAAGCCTATATATGATTAAACATAGGCAGATATAATTCAAGTCTGATCAGATCTAATTATATATAGACCTTATATAGCTTTATACATAGTTCGAGACATAATGTATTGGTCAGACATGATCAGATCAAATTATATAGAACGTCATGCATAATTATATATAGAGGTAGATATGATTGTATATAATAATACATAAATTCATGTATAATTATATATAATCATACATAATTATATATAATTAGGCAAAATCATTTTTTCCCGGGTGATTTGATAAATATATGTTAGTTAATGATATTCTTATTATTTATTATATACTTTTAAATTATTATAATTATCTACTTAAGGCACTCTGATTGTTGGGAATTAGGATACCTTATTTTAGGAATAGACTATAGGTCGGTAATTAAATCTAGTGAGCTTAGAACAGGTCTTGCTTGATAGCCAGGATATATCACTCTACTAAGAAAAAATTTTCAATATCACTTTTCTAGTATCGTAGTTAATATTTATTTCAAATTTCAATATTGTAGGCCTTTTGGTCTAAGTACAAAAATTTCCAACTTTGACGCTCCCGAAAACTCTCAAAAAATTCAATTCGTTAAAAAAAAATTTAAACTATGACTTTTTCGTCTTGTCACTGATAATTTCGAATTCATAGATACTTTGTTAAAAATTCGGGCAAAGTTACAATTTTGACGCCCTTAATAATTTAATAACGGAATTACTTATATTTATTTTCATGAAGAAATTCAAATATATTATCGTTTTTGTTAAAGCCGCGAACTTCATCTAAGGTGTCTACCTCTGAAGAATCTGTGAGTTAATAATTCAAATAATAAAATATTATTCTTACTTTTTATTCATAAGTGGCATATCATTTTCCAAGTTACCTGCATTTAAACTCGTAGTTTCAATGTATGCTTGATCACAACCAGCCAATATCAGATAAGTGTAAATGAGCAAGTTGAAACTAATCAGCGTCGATCCTAAAAAAAAAAAAAAAGCTAATTCCTGCTAGTTATTCACAATGTGTTATCCTTGTCTACTGGGTTGAGTGTTGAATTCATGTTAAGCACGTACGGCTGATCTCTAATTATCTCATTTGTATTAGTTCTAGACATTTTTGCTTGAATTTTTTATACAGGTTACTATAAAAAATATAATGTGTGGCAAGGGATAATAAACGATTCAGTCTTAACACAGTTGTAGTCTTTGCATTCAGCTTAGGCAATTAACAGTACCTTCATCTGAAATCATTGTGTTACATCCCTAGCCACACAACAAGATGTCACTTGAGTATACCAAATTTTTGATTTATTTCAATTTCATAAGAATAATAACAATTTTATGCTGTAGCAAGGCAAATCTTCTTCAGACATCAATTTAAGTTCTGTAGATGCTGCTCATGCTCAACGTGAACTTATAAACCAACTGGAAACGAAGAATAAGGAAATCATGCGTGAAATAGCTAGATTAAGGTATGATCATATAAAAATTGCTGCTACTGCTATTCTGCTACTGCTGTTCATGCAATTGTAGAAAAAATTTAATCCTTCTCGGCCAACCCCCAAAAGTCGCATGACAAAAAAAATCCTATGATTTATCTCAAATCCAGTATTGATGTAAGGACTTGATCGGATTAGTTTTGATTCACACTTGCAATTGATAACGAGCTTGAACCCGAGGCCACGTATTCCAGTTTCTGCAAATTTAACACCCCGCTTGCGATCCCAACAATTAAAAATATCCAACAAAGTTGTAAATATAGTGAAAAATTTAATTCTTCTGTAACAACGTAAAAGATTAACAATCGCATTTTTGCTAATCACATTTGGAAGTTTCTTTGCACAATACATTTGAAATTTTCATCACGTTTATTTGATTCCCTATTAGAATATTTATTTCCGCGAAAAGATCTTTTACGTGGTCTACTAGTGTGAATAGAAGTACCATCATCATTTTTCGGATACGTGAACATCCTGTTTCTAAACCTGAAACACACTTCACAAAGGTCGACTTAAACTAATGTTAAAAGCAACACTACGAGTTGAGAAGACGCCGTTGTATACAAATATAATATAATAATAAGCTTTCTTCGAAAGTTGATTCTTAGGCTCCCAAATACATTTTAGATGGGACACAAATTACAATCTAAGTGATCGCTTCTTTTCACATGCCACGCGCTACGGCACTTAACGAGGAACGCTCACTTAATTGTTTATAAAATCAAGAAGAACTAAAATTTTTATTTGAAACTCTGGGAACATCTAACCCTATTTGCACCTTAGTATATCCCCAACAACCCTGCAAAATTTCAAATTAATATATCGAACCGTTCTTCCGAGGTGATTGATCAAAGTTTTACAAAACAATGAAAGGAACAAGTTTTACTCCTTTAATTGTGTAATGATCATCAAACTGGAAATTTTTTTTGCTATTTTTCTTATAACTTTGCATGAGTTATAGCGTATTCTCAATAAATACTCACTTCAAAAGATGGAAATATTTATTGTGAATTATTCACAAATAATTAAGGATTTCAGTTTACCATGATTGCGTTTAATTGGAGAAATTTAACTTCACGAAAGATCACTCGTGGTGGAGCGGTTGACAGAGCTATTAATTTTAGAATTTTTACCCAACACACTTTGGTTTTAGAGAATAAAAATAAACTTGGTTCCAATTCTTTAATTAACGTTAATTCAATATCTGTTCATTCAGAAAACAACAAGAAATGGAGTCAACTGAAATGAATGATCCTGCACTTATGACTGAACTTCGTGCATTGAGATTAAGAAAAGAAGAATTAGAATCGCACTTAACAAGCTTGCAGGATTCACGAAAACAATTAATGATGCAGTTGGAAGGGCTAATGAAAATGTTGAAGGTAAATGTTCAATGAAGTAGAAATATACTAACTATTTAAAATATTTCACCTTTATTGAAAGCAATTTTTACTAAAAGATTATTTAAAACAAAAAAAAAAAATTTCAGCCTTGAAATTTTCCAAATTTCGAGACAAAAATTTTCGAAATTTTTCTTATTTTGTCAAAGAGTCCACGGGCCAAAGAAAATGTTTTCCAGTTAAACCAATACATAGGTCATTGAGCAAATTTATTCAGCTTCAATTCGCTTTTTTGTTAGCCTTGTATGACCATTTTTCGATAAGATATTAACATCCCTTTAATCAATCAATAACCCTGGAAATTTTCAAATTAATTTATCCAACCGTTTTTCCAAGGTGATTGATCAAATTTTTGGAAAGGGATTAATTGAAGTTTTCAAAGCCGCCCTCCAATTTACTGTGCAATCATTGGTAACTGAGATATCGATGATCGAAGCCAAAAGGATCCTTTTTTGTTTGAAAGCTGATATCTTAGCGACAAATTATCATACAAGGCTCACAAAAAAAGTGAATTGAAGCTGAATAAATTTGCTAACTGACCTATGCGTTGGTTTAACTAAAAAAAATTTTCTTTGGCCCATGGATCCTTAGAAAAAAAGGAAAGAAATATTTGAAAAAATTTTCCCTTGAGCTATTTTTTATGATTGCGCGAGAACCGTAGCTCTAAAAAAATTTTGATCAAACGATCTCAAAACTAGAGACTTTAGGCTTTAAAATGCTTTACTTTTAATCTCAATGCAATTATTATTTACGAAGATACAGCCTTCCAAAAATTACTCAAATATTCATAAAATTTTTCTGTTCTTTTAATTTTGAGCTAGATCATGAGTGACCTCAGCATTATATTTAAATTATTTATAACGTACAATTTGAACTCATGAAACATAGTTAGAGATTTTGACGCTGTGAGCTTTCTCTAACTTTCACACTCCCTAACTTTGAATCTCCCTACTCCCCATTTCTTATAAAAAAGTGAAAGAAATATTCGTCTACTGTAATTTCTTCTGTAATTTCGATTCAAGAAATTTCAAGTCCTGACTCATGGTTATCTCAACTAGAGCTGCTTTAGCAGTAGTGACTGTTTTTCGTTGTGCTAGGATTGAGTACCCAATCCTTAGTTTTGTTAAGATACACTAAAGTTTTTTATTGCTGACAAAAGCTGCTTCTCCCGAATAAATTATCAAGTAAACTGAATTTCAAAATTCAATGTCCAACATAAACTGTTTATTTCGATCCGAGTTTACTGATCTCGCATTTATGAGTAATTGTTAACCCTAGTGACAATTGATCAATCCTGGAGCAAATCTTAAGCAAGTCAAGGAGAATACAGCAAAATATTATATCTATATATCCTGTGATTTCAAGATCTTGACTAAGATAGCTACTAGAGAATAGATGTTGGCTTGTGGGAGTGATCTTCTCCTTGCATTAATGCTCTTTTAGCTGCTCGGTAATTTTTTTTTTGTTACTAGCGAAGTCTGAATGTGTTGCGATTTAAGCTAGAATTATATCGATGCCTATTTAAACTGTATCTTGGAATGAACGCTAGATGTTTTTTACTTTGGTGTTATAATAATTGTTCGGATAATTCAGATTATTGTGATTCAATTTTGAAAAGAAAATAGAGTTTTTCTCATTCTTCATTATGATAATACAAAATTTTCGAAAAATAGGAAATAATAATGCTTCCTGTCTAATTTTTGGGATTTGAGTTTTCAACAGATATCAAAGTTTCAAAGTCCAAGAAATCGTTGCTGACCATTCTCTGATTGGCGATTACCCATCCATTCATCCATGCATGTAAGTGAATGAGTGTGTGTGTGTGCTTAAGTAAATTTTTTTTGTTGCTCTTAAGTTATTTCAAGAATTAAAGTAAGGATTTTTCCAAGTGTTTTTTACATAATTCGCAAATTTCTGAATCAGTTTGTCACAAATTTAAATCTCACTTAAGTCTCACATACCCTTTCGATTGCCGCAGAGCATGAAGTGGTAGCTTCTTTTACTAAATATAGTACAACAAAAAATGACTTATTTCATTGAAATATTTTTATTTCTCTAAGAAAAAAATAACTGGTCTTTAAACTTTACGAACTCAAAAGTCAACAAGCGATAATGTTCCCAATATTTTTAGGATCAAAAACAGCCGTAAGTTTTGGAGCTGGCTCGCATGTTTGACCGTTTTCCAGATTTGTTTCTCCCACGATATTTTTGAATAAATAAACCGATTTAAACGATTCTCACAACAGTCAGTGCAGTTTACTGCTCTTTAGAGCTTCTTAGAATGTGGAATAAATCAATTTATTTAGTTTTTTTTTTTTTTTTTTTTTTTTTTTTTTGAAGATATTAAAAAAAAACGTGTTTTACCAGTTGTTTTCCTGGCGATATTTTTTTGACGAGTCGATTGATTGAAATAATACTTGCAACAATCAGCTCGTTTTATTAAGTTCTAGAACAGTATAGAATTTAAAATTTCTAAATTCAATCTTTTCGAAGAATCCGAAAATATTTGCGACCTAAGGGACGAAACATTTGAATACTTGTTGTTAAAATGTAATTCTTACCAGTATCTAATACATTTAGCATTCCTTTTTTTTGCTCCATTTATTGAGAGTTGACAAGATGCTCAAAATATCTATGTGCCGATTTTATCGTTTTATGCACTTTACATTACACTACAACTCATATTACTCCTGATGGATCCGAGTTACGGCAATTTACTGCATTTTGCCCAGTATTGGCATTTCTAGCAGAGAGCATTATCGGCTCAGGGCCGCAAAATTATCGTTTGTGTTAAAAAATTATCGTACTTTGAAATAATATTTTTTTAGCATTTAAAGTTATGTTAATTAAACACAATCAATAGAACAAAATGTTTATCTATTTCTGTTCAGTCACGAGCTTGATTAATTTGAATCAAGCTTCGTGCATTTCCGCTCGGTTCGGGAGTTGCCGAACTCGCTACTGACTGAAGGTCAGAATAGTGCCGGTTCACTCGCTATTTGGGCCCGGCACATACAATTTCTAACTCAGGATCGTGTCAAGACGTCCTGAGAACCCGCTACAAGCTGACCAATCACAAAATTCGTTTTATATTGGTCATCCTATGAGAGAGCTTGCTATCAACTGCTACCGGTTGGCGCGCTTTTAAGCCAATGGGAAAATTCGTTATATGCAGCAAGGCTGCCACGTCGACACCAAGCTTCTCGACAACTCATCGACGCTACCAATTATTATTCTATAACGTGTCTTTGCTACTTGCAACCTCGTGCTTGAACCGCTTCAGTAAATAATTTATGTAAAATTATAACTAAATCGCTACGCTCAATTATTCTCAATATTTAGACAGTACATCAAGGCTGCTATTTATTGAGAATAAATAAATTGTTCTTGTGACAATAATTAATTGTTAATTAATTATTATTGACTTAACCGCTATTGACCACGTGTCAATTTTATACGTGATTTATATCTTTGAGTTTGCATTCGCTATCGCGTATAATTTATCTAGTCGCATTCGCTATTAATCATTATTCTCATAATTTTTAAGTGTAAATAAGTGTAAATAAATCTATAATTTATTTAGTGACAAAATCTGTGTCATTTTTAATTGTTTAACCAACCTCGCCTAAACCAGATCCATTTAGTTTATTCGCACATTTTACATTTTGGTCCTTCGAGCCGCATCTGGCGAAATTTAAACAATTAAAAATCTAAAAAAAAAATTGTGAGAAAAAAGTGTAGTGTCAGTTTTGAGTCGTGAAAATCGCTAAGCGCCGTGGGCATTGCTGAGCACTGCTAGAGTGCTGCACAGGGTGATCTATTTTACACACCGGTGTAAAAAGACTTTTTAGAGAAAAAAGATCGAAAACTTAGCGTCGGTTTCACGTATCGCGTCCATTTTGTGCCACGTATCTACAAGATGGCCGCCGAAGCTCAAATCGCTCTTCAAATGCAACGCATCGACATGATGCTTAATATGTCCAACCGCTTGACTGACGCTGTACTCGCTACCCAAGGTGCTGCCATTGACGCTGAACTCGCTATCCTGACGGAATTGTGGAACCGCTTCAATACAACTCACGAGAGGCTGTATGAAGATGTACCAGATATCATTGCCAACGAATATCATACAGGTAACGCTTATGAAACCGCTAACGTTGCTTATACCTCTCTTAGAGTGAGACTCAGCGCTGCCAGACCCGCTCCAGAACCTGCTCATGACGCCCAGCCCGCTAATCATGATCAGACCGCTTACTTTGGTGGAGTGCATAAATCTAACTTGCTTCAAATCAAACTGCCAACCTTTTAGGGTTCGTATGACGAGTGGGACTCGTTCAAGGACTTGTTCACGTCTCTCGTCATTAATGAAGATTCGCTAACTGGGTCTCAGAAGATGCATTACCTGAAGACGCAGGTAAAAAGTGAGGCCGCTGCACTACGCGCTAATCTCCAGATCACAGATGACGCTTTCCAACCCGCTTGGGAATTGTTGAATACTCGCTACACAAATCCACGCAGATTACTCGATATGCATATTGATGATTTGCTGGATCGCCAACCGCTAACGTCACACTCTGCTGCCGATTTGGATGCGCTGGTTCTCGCTAACAAGAAATCGCTGGACGCTATCGCTGCACTGGGTATTCCAATTAGTGCGTTGGACCCCTTTTTAATTCGCTTGACTGTTCGCTGCTTGCCTTCAGATTTGAGAGTGGAATGGATGGCTTCGCTTGGGTTATCCAATGAGTTTCCCACTTACCAACAGCTGCACGACATGCTCAAGGCCAAGGTTCGTGCGTGGGAAAACTCAGAGATTTGCGCGAAAATAACCTCTACGCAGTCTAAGAGTGCTAGTGAGAGACCACTATCACCAAAGTCTTACGCTGAGTCAGCCGCTACAAACAAGCCAGTTAAGTTTGTGAGCAGTAAATCCGCTACTCCCGCCAGATCAACGCCATCTACATCTACTGGCTCCGCTAGTTACGTCGCTTTCACTCCCAAAGACCGTACGAGTGAACCGGGCATGTGCCCAATCTGCAAGGAGAAGCATTTCGTTCTCTTTTGCCCCAGCTACCAGAAGGCGTCGCCACTGAACCGAAGAACGATTGTTCAGCATTACCGCTTATGCTTCAACTGTTTGGGACGCCACCGCTACGCTGATTGCAGAACTAAGCAGAAGTGCCGCCATTGTGATCAGCCACATCACACGTCGACGCACCTTGACGATGGTGCTGCCGCTAAACCAGCACAGGACGCTCCTGTAGCTGACCCAGGTAACAAATAGTTCCAATTTTGGTAACTTTTGTTTTGAATTCGCTAACTTAGTCTGCTTTCAGCTCATTCGCTCAATGTTTTACTCGCTACCGCTATTGTTAAGTTGAATTCGTTAACAGCAAGTACATGTACGGCCCGTGTACTTATTGATCAAGGATCGGAGTTATCCTTTGTGACGCATTCGCTAGTCAAGAAGTTGGATATTCAACTCAGTAAAGCAGCTGTACCATTACGTGGGATTGGTAATGTGTCAGCTGGGCATTCGCTTGGATCATGCAAGATAACGCTGCATTCGCTACACAACAACGCTTCTATTACTATCCAAGCCCATGTGCTTGCTCTCTTGGCGGTAAACTTACCGTCATTTACGCTAACTAAGAAGAAGAAATGGCCGCATATAACTGGGCTACAACTCGCTGATCCAGACTTCTTGACATCACGACCTATTGACATCTTTCTGGGTGCAGCACCAGCTGCACATATAATCAACGCTAAAATACGAAAAAGGGAGTGACAATGACCCAAAAATGTTTCGTCAGATTGCAGTTGACAAGGAAGATCATCATCTACAGTGCATACTCTTGTTTGACGAAGATGACATCCTAATAGTATTTGCACTCGCTACTGTTACTTATGGAACAACATCGGCTCCATATCTCGCTGGAAGAGCACTTTTACAACTCGCTGAAGACGAAGGGAATAAATTTCCGAAGGCTGTCGAACCGCTAACTAACACACGCTACGTTGATGACATCTATGGAGGTGCAGATGAACTCGCTGAGGCAATCCAAGTTGCTCTTGACACAAAAAATATGTGTGCCACAGGATGTTTTCCGCTTGCCAAGTGGGCAAGTAATTCAACCGAATTACTCTCTCAAGTCGCTCCAGTTGAAGCCCAAGAAGATACACCAAGAGAGCTTGGGGATACTACAGTAAAGGTGCTCGGGCTAACCTGGAATTCAACACAGGATAAATTCCAGTTCGGCTATTCGCTTCCAGAAGCATCACCAACTACTAAACGCACAATTTTATCTGAAATTGCTCGCTTGTTTGACCCACTGGGTTTTTTGGCACCGATCATCGTGAGAGCCAAGATGTTCATGCAAAAGCTCTGGCTGCAGAACTTTGACTGGGATGCTACGCTATCACCGTCGCTTCTTCAAGAATGGAATTTGTTTCGAGATGAACTACATCAGATCTCGAAGATTCAGATACCTCGCTGGAATCATGTTAAAAATGGTGTATCAATTGAATTACATGGATTCTCTGACGCTTCACAACTCGCTATGGCTGCTGAAGTTCATCTAAAAGTTACTGACGCTACTGGAAGCTCCAATATTTCGCTAGTGTGTGCCAAAACACAAGTTGCACCACTGAAGCCTATAACTATACCAAGAATGGAGCTCAATGCCGCTGTCTTACTCGCTCAACTGGTACTCTACGTCAAGAAGTTTTTGAAACTTAAAAACGTTCCAGTTTTCATGTGGACAGACTCCGCTGTATCCTTAACGTGGATACGAAACAACCCAGCTAGATGGAAAGTCTACATTCGCAACAGAGTTACCAAGATTCAAGAATCGCTACCAAATGTCAACTGGGATTTTGTTCCTGGGAAACTTAACCCAGCTGACTGCGCTTCTAGAGGTTTAACAGCAGCCAAACTAGAACAGCATTCGCTATGGTGGACGGGACCAAAGTGGCTCAGTCAATCAAAAGATAACTGGCCATCGTTTGATATCCCTAGGCAGACGGTATCACATCTTGAAGAACGTCCAGGTCTGGTTTTTACCATCTTCAAGGCAGATTCACACCCGCTATACACGCTACTAGAAAAATTCTCTAAGTTGTCACCTTTACTTCGCACGCTTGGAATCTGTCTTCGTGCCATCGCTAAATTTAAAAAAGTGCCACAGTCCACACTGGACACACCATTCTCTACAGTTGACCTGGAACTCGCAAAGACTTTGCTGATCAAGTATACTCAAAGTCAGTACTATTCGCAAGAGCTGAAGCTATTGAAAGATGGAGATTCTCTACATCGAAATCATCATCTCGCTAAATTGATTCCCTACGTCGACTACAACGGAGTACTCAGAGTCAGCGGTCGCTTGAAGAATTCGCTGCTGGATGATGAACAGAAAAATCCAGCCATTTTACCAAGGTCATCACGCTTAAGTACGCTATTGATAGATCATTCGCATTGAAGAACATTCCATAGGGGAACTCAATTGACTCTCGCTGATCTACGGAGATCTGTCTGGATAGAAGGTGGTCGAGTTCCAGTCAGATCACACATTCTTCGCTGCGTCGTGTGCACGAGACATAGAGGTGTTCGTGTACAACAATTAATGGGACAATTGCCATCCGCTCGTGTAAGACCATCTAAAGCATTCTTACACACTGGAATAGACTACGCTGGGCCAGTAACACTGAAGACTTTCCAAGGTCGAGGTGCCAAAACTTATAAAGGATGGATCGTTGTGTTTGTATGTCTCGCTACGTCCGCTATACATATTGAAATTGTCACCGATTACTCTACTGACGCTTTCGTCGCAGCATTCAGGAGATTCACTAGTCGAAGAGGCGCCTGCAGTATCCTATACTCGGACTGTGGTACAAATTTTGTAGGAGCAGACGCCACGCTAAAAAAAGAATTCGCAGCAGGATCGAGACAGCGAAAAAGAACTTGAGTATTTACTCGCTACAGATGGCACAGACTGGAAGTTCAACCCACCAAGCGCTCCTCACTTTGGTGACAAGTGGGAAGCAGCCGTGAAGTCAATCAAGCTCCATCTCATACGAACTATTGATGAATCGCTATTGACTTACGACCAACTCGCTACAGTCTTAACCCAGATTGAGGCTGTGTTAAATTCAAGACCGATCGCTCCGCTATCTGAAGATCCTGCAGATTTAACCGCTCTAACTCCTGGACATTTTCTCATCGGTGAACCGCTAATAGCCGTACCTGGGCCCTCGCTACTAGAAAATAATTCAGCTACGTTGTCACGCTGGCAACAACT
Source organism: Microplitis demolitor (assembly GCF_026212275.2). Taxonomy (NCBI): domain Eukaryota; kingdom Metazoa; phylum Arthropoda; class Insecta; order Hymenoptera; family Braconidae; genus Microplitis; species Microplitis demolitor. The sequence continues at coordinate 10,524,359 of NC_068545.1, forward strand.
ACAACAAATGTTCCAGAGATTTCGGAGTAGATGGTCATCAGAGTATCTGCAACGTCACCAATCTATTTCAAAATGGCATAATCCGCAAAACAACATCAAAGTGGGTTCATTAGTCTTGTTGACTGATGAAAGATTCCCACCATCGAAATGGCCGCTTGCTCGAGTACTCGCATTACATCCAGGCAGAGATGGCTTGACTCGAGTAGTCACGCTGAAGACCGCTACCACGGAACTTGTACGACCAATCGCTAAGCTGTGTGTACTACCAGTTCACTCTCCAGAAGACAATCCAGTCGACACAGTCGCCAGCGCTGGGGAGAATGTTCAGTCACGAGCTTGATTAATTTGAATCAAGCTTCGTGCATTTCCGCTCGGTTCGGGAGTTGCCGAACTCGCTACTGACTGAAGGTCAGAATAGTGCCGGTTCACTCGCTATTTGGGCCCGGCACATACAATTTCTAACTCAGGATCGTGTCAAGACGTCCTGAGAACCCGCTACAAGCTGACCAATCACAAAATTCGTTTTATATTGGTCATCCTATGAGAGAGCTTGCTATCAACTGCTACCGGTTGGCGCGCTTTTAAGCCAATGGGAAAATTCGTTATATGCAGCAAGGCTGCGACGTCGACACAAAGCTTCTCGACAACTCATCGACGCTACCAATTATTATTCTATAACGTGTCTTTGCTACTTGCAACCTCGTGCTTGAACCGCTTCAGTAAATAATTTATGTAAAATTATAACTAAATCGCTACGCTCAATTATTCTCAATATTTAGACAGTACATCAAGGCTGCTATTTATTGAGAATAAATAAATTGTTCTTGTGACAATAATTAATTGTTAATTAATTATTATTGACTTAACCGCTATTGACCACGTGTCAATTTTATACGTGATTTATATCTTTGAGTTTGCATTCGCTATCGCGTATAATTTATCTAGTCGCATTCGCTATTAATCATTATTCTCATAATTTTTAAGTGTAAATAAGTGTAAATAAATCTATAATTTATTTAGTGACAAAATCTGTGTCATTTTTAATTGTTTAACCAACCTCGCCTAAACCAGATCCATTTAGTTTATTCGCACACTTTACAATTTCTATTATTGATAATGAAAAAAAAAATTGGGTACTTATACATAATGTTTTTCTTGTAAGAATTTAAATATCAATATTTTTAAAGAAATTTTAACAATATAATCTAGATGGCTCACTAGTATTTTTCAAGCGCTTAAAATGAATGTAAATGATTAAAATTTTAACTGAGCTCACCGATCATTGTAAAAAATGATAAAGTACAGTTATTTAAAACGTATCTGATTATAACTTAGAAAGCTCATAAAAAACAATCTATGCAAGAGTATCTTTGAGCTCTTCAAGCTCGAAAACGGCAGGAAGTTGTGGAGGTAGCCCACAGGGCTAACCGATGCCCAGATTTATTAAATCATGTTTCTATAATTTTTTCATATAGGTATTTTTTGATAAGTAAAGAGCGGGCAGCATAGTAGAAATTTCAATTTTGGCGGAAATATTTGAAATGAAAAACTATTTTAAAATTATGTTACGTTTACTGAATTATTGTACAATTCTGTCACATAACGACATTTCTATGTTCGATCGTACAGGCCAACTGAATTATGTGACGTGTACGATAATTATGTGACGAATGCTAACACTGATTTTGCCATAACTTACCATAAAATAAGGCATTTCTGCGGAAAATTTTCCGCTATTCACAGTAATTTACAACATTTCGCAGCAACTTGTAGTATTGTAACAATTTGCGGCATTTTTACTGTAAGCACCGTATGCTTTTTTTGTTTTTACAGTGCAATACTCCCCTTTGTAAAATACCGCAGGCTTGCCGCACTTTTACGGTAAATTACCGTTCTCTTACTGCAAATTGGCGGTGGAAGTACCGCAAGTTCACTGTCGAATACCGAATTTTACCGTAAAATACCATATTTTACCATAAAATACCAAATTTCTTCCGATTACCGGATATTACGGCAAATAGCGGTAATTACCATAATTCAGATCCACCAGGGACCGTACCATTTTGTTTATAAACATAAACATATCAATTTCATATTTAGAAATCCACGGACCATCTTAGCTATAAATGTTTCTACTATCTTTGGTAATTTCTTTTCTGCCGACTTTGTTCATAACTATATAAATATATAAAATTTGCTTGTCTAAATGAAAAAATTACGACTGTACCTTTACATTTTATGAAATTGTAAATCTATTATAGAATCATCAGACTTCTCCACAGTCGACTCCTAATAGCTCACCAAGAAGTACAAAGTCACCTCCTCTTCTACAAGGAGGAATGACCAATAGTAAATCAGCACCTTCTACCCCAGGAAATTCACTAGTCACATCACAACAAGATTCTCAACCAGCCGAATTTTTGATATCCTCACCGAATTTTCAAAATCCACCATCGAGTTCGAATCTACCGATCAACATTATACTAGGAGTACATAATGGAGCACCTGATAATCTATCTTGTGTAGGAGGAGATGTAAGGTAAAATACCATTGCTGTTTTTAGATTGATAATCAATATGAGTAAAGAAAACTAACAAAGAACGTCGTGAGTTCATTATAACTCTACGAAAAATGACTTTATTCACATCATGATTGACAGTGTTACGTTTAAATAACACATATTAAGAGTAGCGCTCCTGTTTAGCCTTCGCCGAGAGAAGTAACTGGGACGGAGCTATAAGGATGACTGTTTATTAAAAACAAAAATGCTTCGTTGTCTAAGAGATAAATTAAAATAATAAAAATCAAGTAAAATAAAATTTAATTAATTGAATAAAATAATAAAAGCAAAATTAAAATAACTTACAAATTTATTTTAATCAAAACAATTATTTAAAAATTATTACAAAACAAAATTTAATTTACATTAGAAAATTGAATGCAGTTTACAATTTTAACACTTTTATAAATGGATTAGCTCTCGATTTCACTTATTATTTAATCTATTTAAAAACAATCAATTTATTATTCAAATTTTATGATTAATTATATATTTAATTAAATTTTTACCTTGATTTATTATTTGATGATTATCATTATTATCAACGATTATTTTTTGATTTTTTAATTATTATTCTTCCTTCTTAACCCTTGATAATTGATGAAATATGATCAATATTGAATTTTATTAATTAAATGAATTATATCTAAATAATTTAATTTGAACTTGATAATCGATTGAATAGTTATCCAGATGGAAAGTGATTTATTAATTAAATGAATTATTACTTTTTAAAAATTCAACAATTTTTCAAAAATATTCTGAATTATATTTTAATAATTCAATTTATAAATATTTAAATCACCATTTTTTAGTGATTTAATAAAATTAAGGACTTTGCCGTTAAACAATAAAAATTTCGTCAATGACGAATGAGCTCGCTTAGGAAACTGAAATCGTTTTCGATTCCCAGAAGAGCTGTTACCAGGTAGTAGCATGCCTTCGAATGATTATTTAATTAAACCAATTATTTCATTGGTCGTAATTAAATCAATATTTTTTTAATTAATTGTCTTTATTATTTAATCATTCATATGATTTCATGATTTTTTTTCATCATTTCATATTTATTATTTATCATTTATTTTTTATAATTTCAATATTTCATTTATTCAAAATTCATTTAATTATTAATAATTTTTAATGTTTATTAATGTTGTTATAATAATTAAATAAATACATGCGAGTACTGGTTGGTGATTGGGATGTTGGAAAAATACGCATATTAAAAAATATAACAATATTTTTATGTCACAGCACATAATATCACTAAGTTACAAAATTAAATCGTTGATTTAATTAATTAATAATGTTAATTGGTTGAGCTCATGAATGCGTAATTAATCGAATACAAATTATAAAATTCAGCTCGAGTAAATAATTGAAATAATTATCTGAGTATATTTGAACACTGAGTTGATTGCAAAAATGTCATGATTATAAGTAACATGAAATCAGAGATTACCGAGTGAAGTTAATAATTAAACAGTTAATGATTAATTTTTAATAGCACTACATTCATAAATTTTTGAGTTCATTGAATTCTAATATTATTGATCACTTACCCTGATTAAAGAAAATGATTTGTGACGATTTAAAACAATTAAGAATTTAATTATCATTTATCGTCATGGTTTTTTTACATTTAATCGTCTTTAATCGTCAAAAGACGATTTATTATTTTACGATTAAAAACGATTAATGACGATTTGAAATTTTTAATCGTCATAAATCGTTTTTAATCTTCATACAGAACCAGAAATCGCAATATTATTTTACGATTAAAGACGATTCATGACGATTAAAAATTTCAAATCGTCTTTAATCGTAAAATAACATCGCATTTTCTGGTTCCGCATGAAGATTAAAGATGATTCATAACAATTTGAAATTTTTAATTGTCATGAATCATCTTTAATCGTAAAACTATACATAGCCATTTCCGGTCCTGCATGAAGATTAAAAGCGATTAAAAATTTAATCGTTTTTAATGCTTTTGAAACATCAATTGACGATTGATGATGATTTAAAACGGTTAAAACAGTTTTAATCATTACAAATCGTTTTGTTTAATCAGGGTAATTTAATTGTATTGAATGAGATCGTAATAAATTACACTAAATTGAATTTATTTGTTGAACACGTGATAGCATGATTGCAGAGGTTACCGAGCGAGAATTAACTTTTAGTTTAATTAAAATATTGAGCATAATGATAATTAAATTGTAATATTGAGTCTTTTATTTATATGAACACTTGAATAAATTAATTAATGAACAATAAAGCACCTGTAATGGTTTCCGTCGAAGTAACCTCTTCAGAAACGTGGTCGTTGATTACTTGAATTCCGTGAGTTTTAATGAATTAGTTTGTTGAGTTCTATGGGTTGAATTATATAAATAATTACATAATTATGGAGCTCGATGCTTGGTTAAATTGATTAACCCTTCTATTTTTAATTATTTACTTGAGATGAATGCAAAATGATACGATTTAATATAACACGTATTATTACTTGAATACATATTGCGAAAGATAATGGCGGCCGTCTTTTCGACACGAGGCCGGAAACAGTAGATACGCATGCGCCGCATTGCGCATGACCAAGTTTAAATTTTACAGGCACGAGGTCTCAGTAGGTGCTGCCTCTATCTTCCGGAAGTGCAACTATATTTGAATTTAAATATAGTTGCAATTACGCAACAATTAATAATGATAAAATATAATAATTTGAATTTATATTCAAATTTCATAAACATTTATTATTCGACATTCCAGGAAAAAATGACCAGGCATGTTCAGGTCTGATGACGTATGCTCATGTCTGTTTATGCCCATCCAGATAAAATTTATAAATAAAAAATAGCCCTATATAATTATACACGGAGAGAAAAATATCGCCAGATTAAGTATACGTATCGCTATTCTGGCTATAAGCTGTATAGTCATCTTACTTAACACGATACGCCGTATAGCCAATTCAGCTATACAGAGTATCCTTACAGTGACGATCCGTATACTTATTTTAGGCATTTCATGAATCGCTGACATGACTATTGCACAAACTCTGTATTTAGGCATCCGACAACCGAGAACGATGATACGTATAGCCAATTTAGCTATACGGATCCTTACGCTGGCGATACAGATACCTATATTAACGAAATTACATATCGTTACAAAGGCTATTCGTCGTATTGTTAAATTAAATAAACGAATACTTATCCTAACCTAAATATGTATCTTTATTTTAACGATACTGTAGATTATTTAATTAATATGAGAGTATTCCTAAATTAAGTATACGAATCATTATTCTGACGATACGGCATTTGAGGATACATTGGATAGTCATTCTGGCGATATTTTTCTCTCCGTGTATACCATTATGTATGACTATATATAATTATTTCTATAAAAATAAATAATTTGGGCGTGCGCAGGATTCTGACCGTGGATCTCGCGCTTGAAAGTTTAACTCTCTACCCGTTGACCTAAGAGATTGACTTGAAAAGTAAGTTTCATATGAACCTCACGTAATAAAAATCTTATACGTGATAAATTCTTGGTCAACAAAATTTTATATCTAATTTATTCATTATTGATTTATAGTTATATGAAATTCTACATAATTATAACTAAGATTTTAAATTCAATCCCATATATCAGGCTAGATCAGGCATGGACAGGTATGAACAGGTATGATCAGGCATAATCATGTCTAATTTCAGGCCTGATCATACATAAACAGGCATGATCAGGTCTAATTTCAGGTCTGATCATACATAAGCAGGCATGATCAGGTCTAATTTCAGGCCTGATCATACATGAACAGTGGTGGTTAGGTCGGATCCTTTTTTGCCGGGCATTTAATATTTTCATTTTAATATTTATTTGTAATTATTTAATAATAATTTTTCACAATAAAAATAATTTGAATTTAAATTCAAATTTAAAAATCATCAGCCGTAATAATGGCTGGAAGTCATTTGCTAATTAATTCATTCATGCATAGCCAGATGGCATAACATGTACGATTTTTAATAAATTGATTGACAGTTAGAATGCGACATCGTGACGTTACAACATGAAAACTATGAATATTAGTACTGACTTTTAATGTCATCTGTTAGTATATTGTTCAGTATAATATTGAAAATTAGCGACTCAAACTTATTATTCTTACATTCTGGCTTTATTCGAAACTAAATAAAATTGTCTTTTTTAGAGTATTGAGTTATTCAATAAATAAAAGAATTCGTTACTCTATTAGTGAGATAATTTTTGAACAAAGTAACGTAAATCGCTTTAGATAAAAGTATTAGAACGTCACCATAGCTTACGGGCAGTCAAAACAGGTAACTATGCATGATCTCTGGCCACGACAATTCTCTCATAAGATACCTGACATAAAACGTCAACAATTTGACTAAGATGCTCAATCAGAGAGAAGAAAATTAGGCCAGACGATCATGAACGTTTGGCAATCTATCAACTCTGCCGTGACTTATGCACTCTTAGTCCTTGTCTCTCTCTATTCTCAAAGGCGAATAAAAACAATCGTACTTTTACATATTTATTATTTATTCTTGCGCACATATACTGGTTGTTCAATAATTCTTTCCAACCGTGTCCTAATATCCTTTGTTGAGACGTAAGACGTAAGTTTCAGTAAACTACGGTAGATTCCGCGGAAATCAAAGAACATTTGAAATTAGCCGGAATTTTGGTAGAATTTACCGTAATTGGCATTAAATTTACCGTAATATCTCAAGAATTGACGTATTGATTTTCGGTAGTAGCACTGTAAGGTACGGTAATGAAATCATCAAGAAATGGGCTGAATGCATTGTTAGGGTACCCGTTATATCTCAAGTTGTTATTTTTTTTTTGCTGCCACCTCTTGAACTTTTAGTTTTTGCCCTAAAAAAAATTATCTAATCTAAACAAACTCTTAATTTTCAAATTAAACCGTGCCGAAATCATGTTACATTTCCTATTCAAATAATATGGGATTTTTTGACTTTTTGCATTTAATTTTTTATCTGTGAAGCATATAAAACTACAACTAGGATCAAAAAAGATTTTGATGAAAAATTTTCCGCTCTACAAAAAAGGTCTTTTTGATTTTTTCGATAAATTAATTGTTATGAAAGTTATTCTTAATTAAAATTGGGTTCATAGTTTACAACTAATTTTTTTTCGTCATTAACTGCAAATTTGAATTGCACCTTCTAATTTTGATCAAAAAAGGGTTGACAGGTATACGACTTAATCATAAGCGACTCTACAAAAAATAAAACTCTAACCAATTGGAATCAGCCGTAACTTGCCTATCTAGAAAATTCCCGCTCCAATAAAATATCCGCCATCTTAGGATCTCTACCAATGAAAAAATCTACCACCATGTAATCACTACCAGAAAAAACATTACCAAGTTGCATTTACGAACAAACTCTGCCGTTTAAAATCCTTAGCATCAGCTCACGGCTGTATATTTAACCGACAAAAAAATTGTTTTTGATAAAAACTATTTTTAATTAATTGGGAATTGTTTGGGAAGACTTAGGAATATAACCCTATTATTTAGATCTGCTTAATTAAAGAGTAATAAGCATTTAGGATGCTAAAACTAAAACAATTCATAACTTTTTTCTAAAATAGTTTACTATTGACTAACGAAAAAATCGTGTTAATTTCATTTCCTAACATGCTTACTGAACGCTTAGAAAATATGAATTAACTGACCATTAATTAATTAGTCCTTAATAATGAAAAAATATTCCTAAATCTTCCCAATTAATTAAGAATAACATTATTGTCTGTAAAATATGCATCCATGACTCGATGGTAGGGGTTTTAAACGGTAGAGGTTATTCATAAATGCAATTTGATAGTGTTTTTTTTTATCTGGTAGTGATTATATCATAGTAGATTTGTTCATTGGTAAAGATTATAAAATGATAGATATTTCACTCGAGCGGGAATGTTCTAGATAAGCATGTTGTAGCTGATTTTAATTGGGTCTAAAGTTTTATTTTTGGTAGCGTCACTTATGACTAAGTCATATACCTGCCGATCCTTTTTTATCAAAATCAGAAGGTGCAATTCAAATTTGCAGTAAATGGCAAAAAAATTAGTTATAAACTATGAACACAACTTTAATTGAGAATAACTTTCATAAGAATTATTTTATCGAAAATATCAAAGAGACCTTTTTTGCAGAGCGGAAAATTTACTATCAAAAACTTTCTTGATCCTAGTTGTAGTTTTATTTGCTTCAGAGATAGGAAAATAAATTAAAGAAGTCGAAAAATCCAACGTTATTTGAATACGAAATGTAACATCATTTCGGCACGGTTTAATTTGAAAATTAAGTGCTTGGTTAGATTAGATAATTTTTCTAAGGGCAAAAACTAAAAGTTCAAGGGATGACAGCAAAAAAAATCGGTCTGTCGGTTGACCCTGCGGGCCAGCCCCAAAACTTCCCGCTGTTTTCGACCTCAAAGAGCTCGAAAACATTAGTGTAGATATATTTTCGAGCTCTTCGAGCTCGAAAATGCTATCACATGCAATTGTTTTTTTATGATCTTTTCAAGCTCTAACAAGTTACCTGTTATGCTGAAGCTTGAAAATTTAAGAATCGAAAATCATCAATGAAGCGGTTTTTAAAATTTAGTTCCTGATTTTGTTCAGTAAAATAAGTGTATTGAGGCAGAAATCAATGTCGGGGATCAAAATCAAGATTTAAATAAATTTTGACTCACGTCAGAAACAATAAAATATGAAATATCCGATAAAAATATTAAAAATTACGTTTTATCACACACACACACACACACACACACACACACACACACACACACACACACACACACACACGCGCACACACACACACACACACACACACACACACACACACACACACACACACACACACACACACACACGCACACACACACACACACACACACCACACACACACACACACACACACACACACACACACACTCGGACATCATTCTGAAAATAGTCAGAATAGCTTCCTAGGACCTCAAAACGTCGACATCTGATGAAAACTCGATTTTCGGAAATCGGGGTGAAAACAATAACTTCCCGAAATTTTTGAAAATCGTCGATTTTCTTAGCGGGAAGTTAAAAAACAACTTTGGAAATAACCCTAATGCATTATATATAATTATTAGGGTGTCCGTTATTTACCAAATTAGATTTTTTTACTCGGCCATAATATAAATCATTTATTTGTGATCCAAAAGTAATAAAGAAAAACATAAAAAAGTTTTTTCTAATGCCTTTTAACGCTGCCTAAGTAATGATACATTCCCATTTTAGTACAATGAGAATAATTTTATTACTCGCTTACAAATGAGTGCACAGCAATGAGTAATACATATCTCTGTAGGAAATTTACGGCTCTTCAAAAAAGGTCTTATATTTTTATCGTGAATCCAACCATTTGAAAGATATTGAAGGTCAATCATCACAAGCTCTGAATCTCAGGTTTTGATTAACTAAAATTTTCTAAGCATTTTTTTCTTTCCGTAGATACCACTTTCATTGAAATCTGAACGTCACATTATATGAAATAAAATAAACTATGTGATTTCCTATAATGATCAATGGTAAAGACAAACATTTTTTAATATTAATATCTTTTTTTTACTTCTCTATATACCTTTAATAATTCAACTGGTTCATTATTTTATAATGTACCAATATGCCAAGTTTCATCAAATTCTGAACGTCAATTCTAAAACCGATAGTACTGCCTTAAACGGGAAATCAAAAATGACAAGGCAGCACCACTTAATATTAATATTAAGACGCGTTTTCATTTGTTTCTCTATTTGCACTCAACTGGATAAACGGTACTATCTTTGTTGCACTTGTACAGTAAATGGGAACTTTGTCCAAGCTTTTCTCGTAAACAAATGGAAGTTATCAAAAAATTGAAGTGTACTTCGCTAGTTCATAGAGTAAAGCATCGGGTCTGTGTCTTTATTTTACGTTTAGAGCTTTTATTGCATAGAAAAGCTTGGACAAAATTATCTGATAACCGTTCTTAAGAGCTCAAACTTTACCACAATTTTTCTTTCATTATCTCTAACCATATTTTCACGGTACCAAAAAAAAAATTAATTTTTGAAGTGAAATTTCTTTAAGCGCGGTAGGGAAAAATTTTTATAACTCTTTATCTTGTTGTTACTCCTTATCTTTTAGCGTTGCTTCTATCTAGCGTGAATCTTTTTTGGAACTCGTATACGTGAAGGTATATATTTGTGTGCGTGTGTAAGCATATATGAATGCCTTTGTGAGTCTAGTAGAATACCAAAATTAGTAAATTTATAGTTGAGTATATATAGTCTGGGACTTCGTATAGTATATAGTTTATGAACAGTCTCAAATAATATATATATATTGTGACTAGTGATGCGGAATGACCGTCATTGTGAGTTTTGGTCACAAGACGGTCCGCTGACGGTCTTGTGACTGACGGACCTAAATAACGAGCCTGTTCTATTGCGAAATGACCGTCACAAATTATCCGGTCAGAGTCCGTCATTTCGGACCGTCAAAAACTTTTTGTCACAAATTTGGTCAGTCGCATCTAGCTAGATGATTTGTGACCGTCATCAAATTTTTGGTCACGAATTTGGGCTTGGTCATGAATTTGGTCAGTCATAACTAGCTAGATGATTAGACGCAATCTTTTTTGCAAATGATTGAGAAATTTAGTTTCCCTTGGTATTCTTATCTCGTGGTATTTTTAAGAAAATGGCGGTTTCAGAATTTGAATTTGTCTAAAAGTTAGAAAGGCGTTTGTAAGATGTCGCCACAATGTGACAGTCCGTCATTTTATGAACGGTCCGCTGACGGTCTTGTGACCATTACATGACGGTCAAAAAATGACCTGACGGTCAGCCTCACATCACTAATTGTGACGTTATTTTTCGTATGAGGGTTAAATCAAAGTAAACGTCACAAACACCAACTGATTTCATTGTAGTTACGAGTATAGTAATTCAAGACTTAGCATTTAGCTTACAGGTTTTAGCGATTTTGATACACATTTTTTATTAAGTTAAAGTTTAAGAATTTAATATGGAGTAATGTCTGACTACAGTTATGGGTTTTTGATAAGAAAATAAAGAATTAGAATCAGAAATATGGAATATGAGTTGAGATTAAAGTTTGAGATAATGATAAAGTTTGAGTTTTAGTTAACAGTTTTGGAATTTTGAGTATGTGGAGAAGTCAGTGTTACCGTGGAGCAGGACTTGAATTAGTCACCCAGTATCATCTGATGATAGAACCTAATTCCTATGAGACTTCTTGGTAGATTACAGAGGTCTAGCTGAAATTCTAGCGCCCCAGTATATAAGGAATCTGATGGATGCAGATTAGGATCAGTTTTGAAATTTGGTTTGGCAGGCCTCAACAGTAATTTTGTGACCGTTGCTGTTGTGGAAGCCGTTTGGTCATTTTTAATTGTTTGGTCTGACAGGCCTCAGAGGACAAGCTATGATCACTTGTACCGCTGAGAAAGTCATAGGTCACTTAGTTTTAAGTTTCACGATCCCAGCTGAAGTCTATTCCAGGAGAGCAACAACCAAGGATATCCATACTCAGAATTAGGTTTACTGAGTATGTTTGATGAAGTATGAACCTCCAGTTACCAATATAATGGAGTTTGAGTTGGATTTGTGGATTTAGAATATAAAGTTCAGTTAATGATAATGATAAGATTTAGTTTGGGGTTTTGAATTGTGGTTATTGAGAAGAGGAAGTCGAAGGGAGACCTTCGAAGAGTACGGACGTGAGCATTCAGCTCTGGTCGCTCGAAGCGAGCAGATATGTCCAGTACTGGCGCTACAGTATCATAGCATTGCGAAAAGCTACAGATTAAGATGATTGTTACAGAAGTATTATTTAAAACAGTGTAAAATTGTTACTCGATATTTTATTCATCAGCAATCAGGTATGAAATCATTATTATAATTATTAATAATTAATCGAGTTCGAGTCAGAGTCTTGAGATATCATACTACTATTTTAATTAAAGAAAAGATTTAAGATCTGTGAGAATTATAAGAATTTTGTTACAGTTAGAATCATGTTCATGATTTATTGTTACTATTATTTTATAAAATAATTATAAGAAATATGTTTAATTATTAAACCAATTTTCGTCTAATTGACATCAATATCAGACCCATGTACGTTAGTTTTACTAGTTTGTTGAAGAAAATGTTCTAGAATATCGGTTTTATAATTTATTGTTCTAGTTTACTGAATATTAGTTGATTGTTATTTAGCTCTTGTAATTAATTAATTTATTTATAATGTATCGATACGTATCATTCAGATGTCAATTTACTTTTTGTTAAGATTAAATTTTATTATTATTAGATTCAGTAAATTGTTATTAGTGAAATTATTTGTACGATGCTACAGTACTTTGTAATTGTTAAATAGAGATTTGAGATTATTGTTATTAAATAAAAATTGTAAATTCACTAATAACCTACATGGATTTGGAATCTCTCCATAAACCTACATACTGAGCGACACAATGGCATACCGTAACTCTGTTCTAGTTTTCCAGTCTCTGTTTTGTTTTTTTGCTTGTAAGTTCTAAGCATTTTGTTAAGTTTTAGCTTTAGTTTTTATTTATGCGTGGTTTTGGGATAATTCCACAGATCAAAAATTTATCTAATTATTAAGATTTACTGGTTTGGTGATTTCAATGATAAAAATTACCTGGCGCCCTATTCGTATTGAGACTGGAGACTAAAGATAGAGAACGAAGTTATAGCGCAAAGTTTAGCGTATTAACGTATGCATAGATTTTGTGTTATAATATATATATATATATATATATGGTAACGGGTTTTTCATCACTGGGGATCTACCGGAGTGAAGTCCGAACACACTTACTATTTGGTCATCTTGTTCGAAAATTTAAATGTTGGGCGCCAGGTGGATTTATACTCACCAATAAACAATTATCAGAAATGTCGGCTCAGGGTGGCGGATCGGGGAAAGGTCAGGCACCTAAGATTACGATAAATGATTGATCAAAATTAAACAAATCAGTCGTATATTAAATAAACAAATAATTGATCGGTTTCACAAAAATGATCGGTTACAAAAAAAAATATAAATTGCCGTGGTCGGCTCGACTTGTTATGAACAAAATAAAAAAAAAAATCGTAATTGATCGAAACAGCGTCAGTGCATTGCTTGAAAAAAAACAGTCGGGTGACGAAATTAAAATACACTTATTCTAATTCACAAATACACACGACGTAGTTCTTAACGAAAATACTCGACCGGTGACGTCAGAGTATTTTGCATTGCACGAATCGGCTGCCGCAACGAATGAGAAAGTGATAATCCGTAATTCTCAATATATATATATATATATATATATATATATATATATATATATATATATATATACATATATATTGTAGTAATTGGTAACTTATAAACTAATATCACTTATACTACAATGATAACACATTTATATTAGAAATAATAAAACCACAATTAACAGCAGTGAAAGAAATCAAGTGCAATATATAATTTATTAAATACAGATATGTTTACTGTTAAAATATCAATATAAGACTGACTGACTCTAGTCGTGCATCTATAAAACAAGAGCAGAAGGCATTTGTTTTCTAGTTATTCAAATATTTTAAAACATCAGTTTCACATTCGTTACACTACCCCCTTCTCAATAAATTATCGTCCTGATAAAAATTGTGTTGGAAGAATCGAACTTAATTAAAATTAAAATCATTTACAATTTTGGTTCGATTCTGCTATGGTCCCAACACATCCTATCTATCACCCTACAGGGAAAAAAACACCATAGCTCGAAATCAACCCTGTAGGCTAACGCAAAGATAATAAAAAAATAAAAAATAGTCTATAATTTAATTGAGCTAAGAATTTATAAAAAAAAATATTCTGCTAAGAAGTTAATCTTTTTATTAATTTCTTTTTAATTCAATTTTTTTTTTATAAAAGTTCCTCGGAAACTCTTCAGGGCATTTATTTATCTCTCAGAAGTCGCGGCTATCAACAAAAAAGAGATGCTGACGAAGTCAACTCCGGATGAATCCCAAAGCTCCAGACAAGATACTGTTGACCAATGATAAGTCCTAAGAATTCAGACTTTCGATTTGAGCTGAGCTCACTCAAACTGAAAGAAATATCCAGTCTCTCATCAAAGGCCCAGGAATCCCGGGAATCCCCTGCAACGACCAATCGTTCAGGGCCCTCAGTCAGACTTCCCTCCAATTAATAATCGAACTTAGAACATTCCCAATCCTAATAGAATCCCGGGAATTGCCAAACAGCGTTACCACCGAGACCGTTTAGAGCCCCAGCCAGACTTCCTTCAGTATCTCGGGAGCTCTCCAACGACATCTACAGTGTGGCCATTTAGGCTCCACCACCAGACTTCTCCTAAGGACTATACCAGTCTTTAATAAGTCGTCCAGATAAATCTTTCGATTCTATTAGTTTGAAAGAGATATCCTAGTCTTACTAATTGACTACGGAATCCCGGGAACCCTTTACAACGTCTACGCTGAGATCGTTCAGGATCCCAGTTGGACTTCTCTTTTATTTTTCTTATTGATCACAATATAGTGCAAGATGGTTTACATGCACGACTTTATATTTTTCATTTGATATTTTCTTAAGTCTGTAAATTATGTTATTTTATTTATTTTCAATTTCATAAGGACCTTTGCAATCGCATTGAAGTTAACAAAATTATTAATTATTTTCGTTAATATTGACTTTTTTTTTTTTTTTTTTAAATAAATTTTAATTTATGATGATAATCTTAGCAGCTTCACAAAATTCCCTGTTTATCCGTGTAAAACTATATTCATTGACTCTATAAAATATTTGATGTATTACACAGCCCCAACAGAAAAATAAAAAGAATATTTTCAAACTGACTATCTGTAGAAAATCTTTTAACTATCGTTCTACAACACAAAATCATTAAATGTGTTTGGTTCACTAATCACGTCAATCGATTACAAAACAAAAGAGTGGTTGGATATCACGATATTTTTAGTTAATTTATGTTTGATAAAATGATGTTTCTTTTATTTTTAGTTTTATCTAACTATTATTATTAAATATTATTATTAAATAATGATACATCACCAAATTATTCTTTCCGAGTTTTAAGTTGTCCATAAGTTCAACTCCAACTCCTCTATTGATGCTAAGAAAATATACTTCCGGCTTCACTGTTTTTTATAAAAAAAAAATAATATTAATATTATTCGGCGTTTGATGTTTCGATCACTATTATTTTATATTTTTGTCACACACGTAATTACGCACACTCGCACTTCAACATCAATTAATAAAAATATTTTCACAACACTAATTTATTAATCACGAACTTTTTCTTTTTTTTTTTTTTAACTGTAGTATATCACACAAGTAAATTCAAATACGCACTTTAGCACCGATTAAGAAAAATCTACTTTTACAAAGCTTAATTAATTAATCACTGAATTCATTTAAATTATTACACGCACTTGGAATCTGTATCATAAAACAGATCCATAAACTTATTTATTCATCACCGAATTTATCCATATCTCTGATTAAACAACTGAATTCGATCGAATTAAACAGAATTACATTTTTAATTCTATTTAATTCAGATAAATTCTGTTTATTCAGTACCTAATTAAAAAATTGATTCTGTCTAATTCGGCAGGAAAACCAGAATTTGTCCAAATTAAAACGAATTTAAATAATTCTGTTCAGTTTAATTCTGATTAATTCGAAAATAATTCTCCAATTTCTGGTTCTGAATCCGAATTAGACTGAATTAAAACGAATTTGAAATTCTTAAATCGGTTTTATTCTGTTTAATTCAAATTCAAATTTTCAATTCAGTTGAATTCTGTTTTGCAGAATTCAACAGAATATAACAGAATTTAAATTTTGAATTCGGGTGAATTCAGTTGTTTAATCAGGGATTACTACGTGCTTTAACACTATAATACATATCCACAAAACTTATGTAATTCATCATCGAATTTATTTATATTACTACGCGCACTTTAATATTCACAAAACTTATTTGATTTATCACTAAATTTATTTGAATTAATACACGCACTTCAGCATAAATTAACAAAAATGTTTCCACCAAACTCATTTATTTGATCACTATATTTATTTTAAATTTATAACGTTCTCTACTATTTCACACGACCTACGGCGGAGTGTAGTTAGTGTCAAATAGCCGTTATGGCCCTCCGATGGTGAAGAAATGAAAATAAAAACAATAACGAAAACAAAAATCCCGTCTGGAGATGCTCCAAATCTCCACTGGGCACACATCTCTTATCAGGCTAGGTAAGAAATCCTAGTTGGGCGCCAGTTCGTGCACCTGCACGAACAAATTCAAATAAAATGAAAATGAAACATAAATAAAATGATCAGGGAGCAGTTTTCAGGTCAGGAAAAGGATTAGCAAGAAAGAGATAGCTATTAATTAATCAAATACAAGTTAAATAAATTCTTGTTATATTTTAAATAATAAAATTAAATGTTATATAAAAATAATGAGTTATACTCGCAAAACGATATTCGCCAATTGCTTATAATATTTAATTAATCACAAATAATAAATAATTGCACTCAATATCACCATAGATACAAATAATGATAATTGTTTATAAATTCTTGTGCGCGTAATGCCGCACGCTCGCAAGAAAACAATAATAAATTGTAAATAATATGTATAAATCACAAAATAATAATTCCTTGTAAATAAATAATAAGCGCAAATAATAACTTTTAATCATAAATAATTTATATGCGTATTTCTAACGCAATAATAATAATAACTTGTAAATAATACCCATTAATAATCCAGAATTATAATACTCAACTAAATATGTGACGCATATCATAACCAATACTAAGAAAATAATACATAAAATCATAATTAGTTGTTGAAATCCAGTCAACTAGTTATCGCATATACCTTGTTATAATATTGAAATAATAATTACTGCGTATAAATAATAATAAAATGACCCAATATTTATCATAAGTAATATTTGGTAATGGAACAACAATACTGAATACTTTCTGTTATTGATTTACCATCCACTGGGATCACCAATCACTCATTCCATATCATATGCTTATGAAAAATATTAATATTCAAATTTGCTATTTCTCTTACTCTTATGAGATAAACGAATGGCCACCAACGCGGGAACCAAAATTACACGCCAATGTATTAGCTCAAAAGTACTTACAGTTTACGTAATCACTCAACTCTCTTGGTTGAAAATTTAGTACGTTAAATGTATTTCCTTAATTACTTTTCCAAAATACTCAGATAATGTCAATGGATTTATACTATGTACTCAAGATACCAAATGGCGTCAAATCTATAATATTTCAATGCAACAGGAGCACACACGTTACTCTTACAGAGACTATCCCATGTCGGACCATGGCAGCACGTAAACAGTGTTGGCATTTCTAGCGGAGAGCATTATTGGCTCAGGGCCGCAAAATTATCGTTTGTGTTAAAAAATTATCGTACTTTGAAATAATATTTTTTAGCATTTAAAGTTATGTTAATTAAACACAATCAATAGAATAAAATGTTTATCTATTTCTATTATTGATAATGAAAAAAAAATTAGTTACTTATACATAATGTTTTTCTTGTAAAAATTTCAATATCAATATTTTTGAAGAAATTTTAACAATATAATTTAGATGGTTCACTAGTATTTTTCTAAGCGCTTAAAACGAATGCAAATGATTAATATTTTAACTAAGCTCACTGATCATTGTAAAAAATGATAAAGTACAGTTATTTAAAACGTGTCTGATTATAACTTAGAAAGCTCATAAAAAACAATCTATGCAAGAGTATCTTTGAGCTCTTCGATATAAAATATCAATAATAATTTTTCTTTAATATTATATTTCTTAAATTATAAAAATGATTATAACTCAGAAACTATGGACCTTAGCAACTTGACTTATAGGGCTTTTTTTGAAGGGAATAAAATTTTCTATAAAATTCTCATTTGCAATTTTAGTGTACTTTCATTGGTTTACGTATTGCAAGCCAATAAAGGTCAATTTCATAGGAAAAATGACTTTCGCAGCGGACACAAGTGAAACAGCTGGAATTACAGCTAAGTTACTGTAGGCACTTTTGAAGAACACCAAATGCCCTACAATTTGTGACCAATATCGCATTGATATCATAAAACGCAGCTGAGTATTAGAAAGTTTAAAGAAAAAGTAATTTAATTTACGTGTATTTTATATGGGAAATCTTTGAAATCAAATATAAAGTACTTAGGATTGGAATTAAGAGCTCAAACTTGGCAGGAACTTTTGTTTTATAATAAAAAAGAACATTTTGCTTGATGAGCAACAAAAAAAATACTTTCGCCGGAAACGAAGCACCCTAGTATATATATATATATATATATATACATACACATACATATATTGAGACAAATCGCTTTTTCTCTTTGCGATTTTTACCAGCAGCCACCAAAATTCGCGGGTTGAACCCTGGCTTAGGCTGGTCTCTAACAATATTTGATTTTACTTGGACAGAGCAGTGGGCTAGGATTCTTGCAAAGCAAAGACCCGCACTTATCCAAACGCGGCAACGTATGTTAAAACTTATCAACTTATCTCACGGCTTATTACTTATAAATTATTTTTTCATTGATGATTAAATTATCAATTCTTACTTAATTAATAATACTTTTATTAAACTATTGAAGGATCTTACCAATAAAATAGGATATGAATAGGCTGAATAGTGATAGATAGAATATAAGGAATTATTTAGAAAATATAAGTTTTATTGCCAATTATAATAAAGTTCAGTTACTTACAATAAACGCTTCCGCAAATCACAATATTAGGAATGTCCTAGTATACGCTGATAAATATACAATATTCCTCCACGTAGAATAACGCAGTTATTATACTGAATTTATTATTTAATTTTATAATATTTTATGACGCGAATAGATCGTCGGTAACGTACAGTAATATTCAATTAGACTAATTTTATTTTTAATAATAAACAAACTAGAACAGTAAGGTATGATCGCAAGATAATTGCTAATATTACAAACTGTAACATAAGTTAATTGTCCGGTTTACAGAGTCTCAAGTAGATTGCTAATATATTAACAGAATCGCAAGTAAAACAACTAGTATTGAATAATAATCGCTACTAAGAACCGACAAACAGGGTCACGCAATCTGGTGGTAAAAAATCAAACTAATGATAGGTTACAAAAGTCGAGTAAATATACAGTAAATTCATGCTGTAAACACTAGAAATAATTTTTTTACAAGAAATAATTAAGAAATAAATACTAAAATAGAAGTTGGAATATTTATCGAACGTGAAAAGACAAAAAGTAGAGTATGCTGTGTAGTTAGAGATTGTCAGAGTAAAGCAAATCAAAATTTAAACGCGGTTTTCCATAAGTTTCCCAAGGCTGATGGTGGTTCAGCACTATTAGAAAATTATTTTGGTTATTTTGAAAAAGTTGATAAATTAGAAGCGAGGAAGAAGTTATTAAAAAATAAATGAAATTACTCTTCACATGAAAGCTTGCTCTTTACATTTCGAAAAAAAAGATTATTTGACATTGCCAGGTACGTTTGTAAAGTTTAACCTAAACATTAAAAACTGGAAATCTGATTTTTATTGTCTTTTAAGTTGTTCAAATCTTCCGCGCTCTCATCATCATTCTCACGGCGGATAAGTGATAGATCTATAGTTGATACAACAGTCGAACACCAATCAATCCTAGGCGGCTCCGCTAGTCGCATTCTCATCGCAAAGACTGCTCGAGTAAGGATGAAAAAGACGGAAGTTCTGTCTCTCTTACACGTTTGCGCTCTCTCTCATACATATTGCTTCAAGTGTTCTCATGGCTGACGCCTCGTGCATTTTATAATCTCAATGGTTTTTATTAATCAGTTACGTTCTCATTCAATCAATTATCTCATTTTGCTTCTAATAATTCAAAGTAATTATTGCGTATATTATTTTTGCTCTCATTTTAGTATCTCAGTGCATTCTCAATTTAACTCTCATCACCGCGTGTACCGGCATTGTTTGCTCCTAATCGCCATCTTAGCCACGTGTCGTACGCGAGTTAAATTGCATTAAATAAATTAAAAGAGACGCTTTTCAGTGTAAATCTCATCTCAATATTTCTCATCAAGTGTAAATATTGGGAAAATAAATATCTATATTTATTATTTGCTAAATTTTGAGTGTTAAATAAAATTATTAACTACCCACCAATTCACACACACCAGATCCTCTCGTCCTTATAATTAATTATTATTAATTATTTAAACATTTTATGGTCCTTCGAGCCGGATCTGTGTGAATTGGTTTAATAATTTTATTAAAAAACTTTCTCAGTGACGCAGAGTGACTTTTTATGCAGTGTATATTTTCATTTCAACACAGGTGCATTGCGGAGTACCCTGAACGTGATACTGCACTTGTGAAAATTAATTAAGGGACACCACTGTGTGAATGAATTAATGTGAAGTGAAGTGTACAAGATAATTTTCATCTTTCTGCGTATCACCAAAGCATCTCATCGCAAATCTCATCGGCATCCGGTCTCAGCGTCTCATCATCTAGCGGCAACTATCAGTATTACATGGCTGCCGTCGCTAACAAGATCACCATGCAGCAAGGACGTATCTCAATTTTTTCGTCCATCTCAGCATCCGCAGAAGCAGGTGTCATTGACACTCTCTCATTGCGTGCAGCCAACGCGAAGTTGGAGCTGCTTTCTCAGCATTAGGCACTTCTACTGAGTTTCCGAGCTATGAAGACTTGCGCACGTTTCCTACCGGTCGCGCTAGAGCGCGTGAAGCCATGAAGTGTGGTGTCTCAACACGTAAGCCTCAGCACGATTCACGTGGCAATCAGGACAACAAGTCCCACATCTCATCAGCACGAGTTCATGTCGCTACACAAGGCCAGTCTTAGCAATCTCAGTATCAATCTCATCAGTCTAAGTTGCAGTCTCATCAAACACCACGCACCCAGCAGTCTCAGCCTCCAAAGTCTCAGTCTCATCCATCAGCTATAAAACACACGACCTCATTCAAATCAGATTACTGCGCATGCTGTGAAGGCAATCACTTCATTGTTGGTTGTCCTAAATTCCAGGCAATGACGCCTGATGAAAGGTTCCAGCTCGCAGCGCATTATCATCTGCGCCGCAACTGTCTTGGCGATCATAACTTTGAAAATTGCAGAACCAAGGATCGTCGTCGGTGCAAAGAATGTGACGAACAACATCATTCTATGCTGCATTACTCAAGTCTCATGAGGTTAACGAAGAAGCCACCTGCAGTCGCAGCTGAAACACCTCAGATCTCATCATCACTTGCATCTCAGCCAAAATCTCAGCCTCAACAATCTCAGCAATAACAATTTTGCCATTCTCAAGCAGCAGCTTTAATCTCATCTGCCATCAGTCGTACTCCAGATCACAAACCAGAGACCTCTCGACCGACAGTGCTGTTGGCAACCGCATATGCTCTCATCAATCAGGTTCGTCTCATCGTATCAGAGTTCTCATTGATCCTGGATTAGAGCTTACTCTGATTTCTCAGGCTGCTGTTCGCACTTGCAGTCTCATCTCTCAGCCTTGCCATATACCTCTACAAGGAGTCGGCAAAATCTCATCAGGAAAAACAGAAGGCATGGTCTCATTCACACTACATTCCACCATATCATCAGAACAAGCAACTCTCAACGCACATCTTCTCAAGAACATCACAGCGCAGATTCCATTAGTATTAATCTCACCAACACTTTGGTCTCATATTAAAGATCTAGAACTCGCCGACCCAGATTTCTACAAATCTTGCAAAATTGACCTTCTCATTGGCGCTGATTTCTACGGTCATATCATACGACCAGGTCTCAGATCAGGAAGTTCATCAGAACCGATTGCGAGGAAAACCATACTCGGTTGGACTATCCTGGGTCCTGTTCATCAACAATCTCATCAATTACCTAGCTTGTCTCATCATCTCATCTCGAATTCTCAACTGCATGACTCTCTCACGAAGTTCTGGGAACTAGAAGAGGTTTCAGAGTCTTGCAGTGAAACTCTCATCATCAAGGAAGCTGAATGTGAAGCTCACTTCCTAGCTACTCATTCTCGTGACGCATCAGGACGATACATCGTCCGTTTACCATTCAAATCGTCATCTCAGAAGCTAGGTGAATCTCGTCATACTGCGCAGCGCTGTCTCAACCGTCTCATCAAGTGATTTTCTCAGGACTCTGAACTTCAGAGTCAGTACACAGCATTTCTCACCGAGTATGAAGCACTCGGACACATGCAGCGAGTCTCATCATCATCGCTTGAACCCTCTCATGTATATTATTTACCTCATCATGGCATCGTTCGTGAAGATAGCGAAACGACCAAGTTGAGAGTCGTATTCAACGGTTCAAGCAAAACATCCTCATGCAGTTCTCTCAATGATCATCTGCATATCGGCCCAAGCTTACAATCAAAGATCTGTGATGTACTTCTATATCTCAGAAGTCATCGAAGTTATCTTTTTGACTGACATCGTGAAGATGTTTCGTCAAATTCTCATTCACCCTGATGACAGGGACTATCAGCGCATTCTCTGGACTGAGAATGGCCTCACCGTGACTTATCAATTCAACACTGTCACGTAAGGCACTCGACCAGCACCATGTCTTGCTGGCCGAGCTCTCAAACAACTTCTCATCGACGAAGGGTCTCAATATCCACTAGCAGTGGAACCCCTCCAAAAAGGCAACTACGTCGACGACATCGGCGGTGGTACCGACAATCTTAGCGATCTCAACGACATTGCAAATCATTTCGAAGCACTTTGCAACTCAGGTTGCTTTTCATTAGCTGAATGGAAGAGCAATCATCCTGAGTTTAGCAAAATCTCATCATCACTCAGTCCAGAAGACTCTCATTCGTTCTCAGATTCTCTCTCAAAAATATTGGGCCTCTCATGGAAATTTCAAGAAGATGTTCTCACGTTCAATGGCAAAACTTCGCAGAATCTCAGCATAACCAAGCGCACCATCACCTCAGAGGCTGCTCAATTATTTGACCCTCTGGGTTTAATCTCACCAGTCATCGTCAAAGAAAAAATTCTCATCCAAGACCTTTGGCTACAAAAGGTCGACTGGGACGAGGCTCTCTCACCAGAAATAGTTCACCGATGGAAGACGTTCCTCGATGAACTACCTCAACTTTCTTAGCTCAGAATTCCTCGATGGATCAATCTCATCCCAAACTCATCAAGCATCGAGATTCACGGGTTTTCCGACGCTTCTCAAACTGCAAGGTCTGCAGTATTACATCTCAGAGTCTGTCAACCTGGAGAACAGGCTCTTATTTCTCTCATCTGCTCAAAAACCAAGGTCTCACCTCTCAAACGGCTTACGATTCCTCGACTTGAACTCTCAGCTGCATTATCGCTCTCAAAACTTGCATCTCATGTCTCATCAACGCTTCAACTATCTCATGTTCCGATCTATCTTCGGACTGATTCATCCACAACACTAGCTTGGGTGACCAGTAAACCTACCAAGTGGAAGGAATTCGTCAAGAATCGAGTTGAAGCCATCCAGCAAAATTCTCCAGACGCACAATGGAGATATATCTCAGGAAAGCAAAACCCTGCTGACTGTGCTTCCAGGGGTCCCACCGCATCTCAACTCATTAATCATCAGTTATAGTGGTCAGGACCTAGCTGGCTAGCTGATCCACTCAATGGCCATCTCATCAAGTTCTCAGTTCATCACCAGATGAAACAGAGCAAGTAAGCTCAGAAATACGACCTTGCAAGTCTCACGTCTCAACTAGTCCACCTCTCATGCCACTATCATCTCCCATTCACTCATGGACTACTCTCACAGCTCTTTTATGTCGCACAGCAACCGTATTTCGAGCAATCTCATGTTTCAAAAAAGTACTTGGAGCAAAACTCAGCATCTCACCTCTCACTCCTGCTGAACTACAAGCAGCTCTGATCCATTGGATTAAAACTACCCAGCAGGAATATTTCTCATCAGAAATCGCATCATTGTCTCAAGGTAAAGCTCTCAAGAAATCTCATTGTTTCACCAGACTCACAGCATTCATCGACCAAGCTGGCATTATCAGAGTCGGTGGACGTCTTCAGAATTCAACATTGGATTCTGACAGTAAGCATCCAGCGATTCGTCCTAAGGATTGTACGCTCTCACGTCTCATCATCTCAGATTATCATATTCGCACTATGCATGGAGGTCCCCAACTCACATTATCTCATGTTCGCAAGAAGTGTTGGATAATTGGTGGACGATCGCCAATCAAGAACTTCATTCATCGCTGTCTCACCTTCGCGCGCATGCGGGAGTCAGATCTCAACAGCTCATGGGTCAACTTCCATCTCATCGGGTCTCACCATCTCTCGTCTTCGAAAACACTGGAGTCGATTACGCCGGTCCAGTGTCTCTGAAATTCTATCAAGGCCGCGATACCAGATGTTACAAGGGCTGGATCGCTGTCTTTGTCTGTCTCTCATTATCAGCCATTCATTTGGAGGTTGTCACTGACTACTCCAGTGAAGGCTTTCTCAAGGCATTCCGCCGTTTTACTAGTCGACGGGGAATCTGCCGCACACTTCGAAGTGATTGTAGGACAAACTTCAAGGGTGCTGATCTCATTCTCAGGCAACTTCTCACTGGCACTCTCAAGGAATCATCTCATCTACAGCAGCATCTCGCCAATGACGGAACCCAGTGGCTATTTAATCCACCTGGAGCTCCTCATATGGGCGGAAAATGGGAAGCTGCAGTAAAATCAATCATGATCTTCAGAGAACTATCGCAGATACGCTTCTCACCTATGAAGATTTCTCGTTTCTCATTCAAGTCGAAGCAGTTCTCAATTCTCGTCCACTCAGCACACTCTCAGAGGATCCGGACGATCTCACTGCTCTCACACCCGGATATTTCATTCGTGGTGCAGCTATCAACACAATACCGGAACCTAATCTCACTTCAATCTCATCATCAAGGCTCTCACATCTGCAGCATATCCAAGAACGCTTGCAGCATTTCTGGGATCGATGGTCAACCAAATGCTTGCAATCTCATCAATCGATCTCAAAATGAAACACATCTCATCATGACATACGAGTTGGATCACTTGCCTTGCTCTCAGAGGAGCGGTATTCACCAACAAAATGGCCGCTCGCTCGTGTGATCCAATTGCATCCTGGTGCCGATGGTCTCACCAGAGTTGTCACTCTCAAGACAGTCTCATCAGTTATCAAGCGCCTTATCAGCAAACTCGTGCTGTTACCAATCTCATCAGCTACGGAAGATTCTCATGGATCATCTAACTTCTTCAACAAGTAGGAGAAGGTGGGGAGAATGTTCAAATCTTCCGCGCTCTCATCATCATTCTCACGGCGGATAAGTGATCGATACTATAGTTGATACAACAGTCGAACACCAATCAATCCTAGGCGGCTCCGCTAGTCGCATTCTCATCGCAAAGACTGCTCGAGTAAGGATGAAAAAGACGGAAGTTCTGTCTCTCTTACACGTTTGCGCTCTCTCTCATACATATTGCTTCAAGTGTTCTCATGGCTGACGCCTCGTGCATTTTATAATCTCAATGGTTTTTATTAATCAGTTACGTTCTCATTCAATCAATTATCTCATTTTGCTTCTAATAATTCAAAGTAATTATTGCGTATATTATTTTTGCTCTCATTTTAGTATCTCAGTGCATTCTCAATTTAACTCTCATCACCGCGTGTACCGGCATTGTTTGCTCCTAATCGCCATCTTAGCCACGTGTCGTACGCGAGTTAAATTGCATTAAATAAATTAAAAGAGACGCTTTTCAGTGTAAATCTCATCTCAATATTTCTCATCAAGTGTAAATATTGGGAAAATAAATATCTATATTTATTATTTGCTAAATTTTGAGTGTTAAATAAAATTATTAACTACCCGCCAATTCACACACACCAGATCCTCTCATCCTTATAATTAATTATTATTAATTATTCAAACATAAGTATATAAACATTTTATTACAAGAACAAGTTATTGAAATTATTTTTCCACTTTTAGATATCTTAGCATTGATTTCATGGGAGTTTTCTTTTATATAACTCGTTTGGATGGAAAGTGCGGTAACTATGGTCATATTTTTATCGCTTTTTTCGCGGTTTATTTCACACATTATCCAATATTTAACAGATAAATTTCGTTCTGCGTCATATGTTTTTCTAAACAGGGGTAGGTCTATTTTTTCGAAAATGTAAATCTAAATAATTTTTTTCTAGGATTGAAAAGAGTATTTGTTGCAATATTTGTATTTTCATAAAAAACCAGTAATTCATTTAATTTTTTGATGCTTAATTCTTTATATTTAGAAAATATAAAATAAATATTTCTTTGTTATTAGGTCAGCATTCCGAACCAATAGCTTACCCAATAGTGGGTCAAGCAGTGCCAACAATACTTTAGGTAGATCACTCCGTAATGACCTTTTAGTTGCTGCGGATAGTGTAACAAACGCTATGTCTACTCTTGTTCGAGAGTTGAATTCAGGTAAGATTTGAATACTTTTCCTCGATTCCACTTTTTTTTATTCAACAAACTAACCTACTACCTTGCATAAGTCAAGAAATGGCTACGTGACATTTCAACTGACAATAGATTACTGTAACACCAACGCTCGCAAAAGAATGAATAATCATTAATAAAATTAATTATTCAAAAATATATTTAGTAAGTAAATTCAACACATAAAGTTTGTGTACATTTTGTTATGCCACTTTGTTCAGGAGATTTATTCTGAACACAATATTTAACAATTAGTAGATTACAATTCAAATGAAATAGCAATTTTTTTTCATTTAGGGAAGTGGTATGTATAAAATAAAATGATCGAAATTTATTCTCATATATGATTTAAACGTCGTGTCACAAATTTTTCTTTTTCTTTATATATGTTCAGACACACATATGTATGATTCAATATAAATTGTAATCATATAGCAGTTTTTTTCAAGGCTTCCCCAAGCCTGCTTTCAAAGTCGATAGTTGCTAGCGTCACCATTCACCTATGGGTCTTGCTTCAGATATTTAGGGCGTGAATTGCAAGTCTTATGCTAGCCTTACACAAGAGTTTTGGTGAAGTTATTATTCAATTATAGGGGGGGGGGTGGACGCCAGAAGCATGTCGACTCTATCTTGCATATAGCTTGCTCAAGAACTGTTCACGGTAAAACTGGTGGGGGAAGGATTAGTATGGGGAGAATCACGCGTCTTAAGCAGATCTTGAGAAAGCCATGCGCAAGTATCTGCTGCAAATTTCTTGGGCAAGAAATGTTACAGAAATTTTTAGCTTCACCATTTTAAATATATCTTCGATAATCTTGCCTGTCAGTTCCTTGCAACATAATCTTATGCAAGGCACCTACCTAGAAGGAGACACTAGCAACGATGGGCCTTGCAGAAGACTCTTGTACAAGAGTGCTTGCCTAAGTACGTGTTACTTGAAGTACTTCACTTCAAAATAACTTATTCTTTCTTATGTAGAATCATGTTTGTCTATACATGGCCTTATATGGATTCTGAATCATTACAAAAAAGTTTGTTTTTCTTCATATTTGTTTACATGTGGACCTACATAATTCATTAATAAAAACATATGAATCATTCATGATGTTAAATAAATCATAAATGATCATATCTAAGTATACATAGTGAGACATGAACTTTTTTCTCTGAACAGCATAGCCATAAATTGAATTTATAACTTCTAAGTCTTCTAGCAGCTTTATATCATTATCAGCTGAATGATTTTTTTATCTTTTTGCCGATTCCAGATTCCAGTTCAGAAGAGACACCCAACAATAGTAGTCATTGTATTACTCAAGAAAATAGCGGTATGTACTTTACTTCGTTTAATACACTCGTCAAAGTAATCAAAGAGGCAAAAAGATATTTATGAACTTTCTAATAGATATTTTAAAGGCTGTAACCCGGTGAAAAATAATCGTATGGAGAGCTAATCAAAGTTTATTTAAAAAATAAAGTTTCTAGTTAAAAATTTTGCAACCAAAATAATTTTAAGCAACTGTTTGTACCCACTGACATGAAAAATTGTGATAGAAAATTAAAAAAAATTTTTTTTTCTCAGTTTGTGGGCTCAAATAAAAATTTCCGACCAACCAGTTCTGGCTAGAGAACCCGCTCGACATGGATGTCAGAAAGATATCTTTTTAAGATCAGAAAGATGACATAACTTTTTAGATAACTTTATGATTCCAATAAGATATCTTTCTGACACTCATGCCGAGTGGGTACCGACCCCCCCCCCCCTCTCCCAATCCTTTCAATAATTACTTAAAAAGGCGTATTTTTTATGCGCAAAATTTTTTCTGTTATATTCAAAATAGAAGTGCTTTACGAATGTTTATCACAATCATTATATTCTAAATACCATAAATAATAATATTGAATTGATTATATTTTTCTCTTCAAAAATCATATTCTAACATCTAGCTAATATTTTCATGTAATGGGCCTTTTTTGATTTTCAATTCCTATCGTACTTAATAATAGAAGAATATGATCTTATTATTCCAACAACTGTTCATAATTTTGATTCGGTAGATATGGGTTGAGAACTCATTGGATCAATGTAGTTGAAAGTAAGTTCTACATAGAGATGATCGATTTTTTTCCAAAATTGAATATTCTTGTCTTATGCGTTCTAGTAGATAAATGTTCATTAAGTCTGAAAAATAGATCTAAACGTGGAAGAACTTGCAATGAATCAATTTTGACTATTTTTTTATTATTCATCCGCATAAATTTTGATAGCCCTGGCGGATCCAAATTACGGTGATCTGCCGCAATTTACGGCCATTTACAGTAATAGACGGTAATTTACGTTATTTTACTGCGAATTTTGGTACAATAACGGCAATTTACCGTAATTTGAGGTATTTTTACCGTAAGCACCGTATGTTTTTTTATTTTTACAATTTTCATAACACGATACTTCACTTTACGGTGAAGTAACACAGGGTTGCCGCAATTTTACGGTAATTCACTGTTCTCTTACTGTAAAAATACCGTACTTTTGTTTTGAAAAACCATAGTTCTGCCGTAAGATGCCGTACTTTACTGTAGAATAACGTATTGTACGGCAAAATGCGGTATTCTACGGTAAAGCGATCCGCCAGGGAGAGCTCAACTGACACAACTGAATTTTTTTTAACATAGTCGATTCTTAATTAAATTTTTTTTTTAATTTCGATACAAATTTTTGTACTAGATTTTCGATTGTTTCAATATTAGTATTCGAGTATTGTCAGTAAGAGTTACGTACTTATAATTGCCATTGAGAATTGAAGAAAAAATTTTTATATTTTTAGATATTGAAGCTGGTATAATTGGAAAAGACAAAAATGAGGAAATGAATTTTTGGCGTGATGATCTTCAACAGCGATGTCAACAAGAAAATATTCCTCAAGAAAATCTTTTGATTCGAAATATGAAGGCATTTCAAAATTCCAAAGGATCACGATCTCATGAAAAAACCCAGGATGCAGAAGAATTTCGTAAAGTTCACAAAATAATCAAACCGCAAGAAACACTAAACTAAAAATAATCTATTTTGCAGATAGATCAACTCATCAATAAGATTGAATCAATTTAAAGAAAATCATATTTGCAACAATCTTGAAAATGAACGTTTTCAAAATAATTTTTTTATGTGTTGCGTAACTACAAATAAAAGATATATGGTGAATAGTTAGATAGTAACCAGACTGCATAAAGTGATTCATAACCATTTTCGCACTTTATATTACGTTCAATCAGATTTATTGAACGTCTCTGAAAAGGGACAGCTTCATCACAACGATAGATTCTTTTTTTTTAAATAAATAGCAATAATTGATAAATGTGAAAAATGATTTACTCTTTTCTCACTGCAAAATAAATGTATAATTGCTTTAGATCATATGAATTCATAAATAAAGAATGGAAGGCAAGAGGCGAGAGCAAAGATTTGTATTTAGCAGAGTACTTATGTCTTTAAAGTCATCAAACTAACTATCTACTATCTGGTCATAAAGTATTGACCCTAAATTTAAAACATGAAGAACTTGTGTTTAAAAAAATTGCATTAAAACGCGAAATATATAGATCGGTGGATTAAAGTCTCTTATACTCCTATCTAAAATTTTACAAACCTAAAAAAAAATTTTACCCGAGATATAAACAATTCAAGGTTAAAAAACGTGGTTTTTGGGGAGGTATAAATTCAAGCACCAACTTTGATTGTTTTATAATTTCATAAAGAATTGTTCTATTGCTAATAGTAGACCCTTTCCGAATAGAATTCACGAAAAAAAACTTTTTTTTTTTATAAATTATTGCTATAAATTATTGTCACAGACTATCTCGGGATCTTATTAAGATACGAATTTGATTCAAATTTATATTTATACAGAAAATTATACCTAGTGAACACATGACCTTATTTTGACGTCATACGTAGGTCATAGAAATTTCACGGCACCTTATGTAAATTCGATGTCAATCTGACATTCTACATAACTTTAATATGATGTAAAAACTTGACATCATATTGACGTAAGCGTGACTCTAGCATGACGTTGTAACAGGGTAATTTTCAACCTTGCTAAATTTGGCCCCTTTATTAATTGATCTTAATAAGGGCGCCACTGGAAGATTAGACTCGGCCTTCCAGAACCGAAGATGTTAATTTTAGAAAACTCAGGGTCGTTGAATTTTACAAGAGTGAGAAAGGATGAGGAATTAAATTTATTACACAATATTTTAATTAATATAATTAACAATTTTATTTATCACAAAACAATCTTTCCCACCGGGTTTTACTTCACTTATAATTATTTTATTAATTAACGGAGTCCACCGAACTTTATTACATTGATTAATTAGTCCCCTGGACTTTATGAATTAAAATATTTAATTGGCCACTGGCCTGATCCCCTGGATCTATTTAAAACTGAATCCCCTGGACTTATACAATTTGGACAATCTGCCTGATCCCCTGGATCTTAATAAAATTAGTCCCCTGGACTTTATTTATAATGACCACCGGCCTGATCCCCTGAATCTATATTAAAACAAAATCAGCAACTTGCCAGATCCCCTGGAACTAATTATTTCAAAATAATTAATTGAAAATTCCGCTGAAATCCTTTTATATCGCACACACACACGTTTTATTGAATCAATTTACTGTCCACTGGACTTAACTCACACACACACACACACACACACAATTTAAATTTGCCAAATTACAAATGCCGATTTTAACAGTTAAATTTAGTGACTACTAATTTTTCCTTTGTTTATAATCATTTACTTTAATTCACAAAAATTTCCCAGTATTTAATATTTTTTCATCAAGTGATAAATTTTACTGACTCGAGCGACCGACGCTATCTCTACTTCGCGCGTCTCAGTCTATCTCTCTCTATTTCGTATCTTTCTTTTTTCGCATTCAATTTTAATTTCTTTTAACAATTTACGGACATCAACTTATTACTCTCAATTTTAATTAATTGAAATCTCAATCTTTTATCACGATTTTCACAGCACTTGATTTTCAGTCTTGTAAATTTTATCTCATTAAATTACCGATTAATTGACTATATAACAATGACTTAATAACTATTATAATTTCTGGCCTCCTGCCGAGAATTATTACTCCTTAATTTACAATTAATGATTAATAAATTCTGGCCTTGCTGTCGAGAATTATTTGACCAAACACGTGGTTAATTATTATTTTATTTCTTTACAATAAATTCTGGCTTCCCCCGCCAAGAATTTGCTCTATTGAAGACGCAAAGTTGTTAACACTTCTTATAACTTTATTTTCGATGTTAATTTAATAATTTTTGGCTTACCAGCCGAAAATTAATTTACGCACAGCACTTCGATATTATCACTAAACTTTGCACTTATTCACTAGATGATACCCTTGGCGTCTATCTAGCTTCCCTTGGTCTTTCATTGGTTTCCGGTCTTCTGGATAAGGCTCACGGCAGATGGACGTCCGTTAAGCTCAGGCGGTGATCACTCAATGCTTTTGTATGTGTTCAGTCACGAGCTTGATTAATTTGAATCAAGCTTCGTGTATTTCCGCTCGGTTCGGGAGTTGCCGAACTCGCTACTGACTGAAGGTCAGAATAGTGCCGGGTCACTCGCTATTTGGGCCCGGCACATACAATTTCTAACTCAGGATCGTGTCAAGACGTCCTGAGAACCCGCTACAAGCTGACCAATCACAAAATTCGTTTTATATTGGTCAGCCTATGAGAGAGCTCGCTATCAACTGCTACCTGTTGGCGCGCTTTTAAGCCAATAGGAAAATTCGTTATATGCAGCAAGGCTGCCACGTCGACACCAAGCTTCTCGACGATTCAACGACGCTACCATTATTCTTTCTACAACTATCTGTCTAACCGCTTCGCTCAAAGTTTCTACAATGTGTCTTTGCTACGTGCAACCTCGTGCTTGAACCGCTTCGCTTATTATCCTTGTGTAATATTAAATAAAATCGCTACGCTAAATTATCCTCAATGTTTAGACAGTACATCAAGGCTGCTATTTATTGAGAATAAATAAATTGTTCTTGTGACAATAATTAATTGTTAATTAATTAGTATTGACTTAACCGCTATTGACCACGTGTCAATTTTATGCGTGAGTTATATCTGTGAGTTTGCATTCGCTATCGCGTATAATTTATCTAGTCGCATTCGCTATTAATCATAATTCTCATAATTTTTAAGTGTAAATAAGTGTAAATAAATCTATAATTTATTTAGTGACAAAATCTGTGTGGTTTTTAATTGTTTAACCAACCTCGCCTAAACCAGATCCAATTAGTTTATTCGCTCATTTTACAGTATGGGACTCAATTTTGTCAGCCGGCTCAGTTTTTCCATACCAACTTAAAAGCGCTGTCTTACAATTTCTAGACTTTTTATAGTTATTTTATGTTTAACGTGGTTGCTAAGACAGCAGTGAGAAAATAGCAGCGCACTCTTTTACGCGAATACTTCGTTAAGTAAAAAAGCGGCAACTTTTGAAAACAAAATATTAAAATATTTATTAAAAATTTTATGATTGTAAGAAAATAATAGCTGTCGAAAAAAATAAATAATATATAATAATTTATCATTAATAAACTAGTTGTAGATTTTTTTTAATTTTTAAATGAAGACAAGCATTCAATTTTTTTTTGTTTTTTATGTTTATTAATTAAAGAAAAATAACTAATGTAAATACCATTATATATAAATTTATTTCGATTAAAATTAAGGGAATAAATAATATTTTTAATGAAGTTCATTATTCTAAAGTTAGTTAAATTTTATAGAAAATAAAAAAGTGTTGAAATTAAATTTTTCTCGAGGTAATCAAAAAAATAACAAGTTTAACTACTACCAAAAAATTCCTTCTAATTGGTATATCGTTGAATTAATTTGGATTGCGATATGAAATTGTCATTACCCTATGACTTAAAAAGGATGCAAGTAGATTGTTATTTTATTTATATCGTTGGTCACAGAAGGCATTGCTTCACGATGAAATAATGAAATTAAATGAACAAATTAGAAAATAGAATGTCGTTATTATTAAAAAAAAAAAAAAATAATTTTGTGGATAAAAGGGTTTTGTAATGTGAAAAGGTTCATTTCATATGATAACAAATATTTCAATAATTTAATAAAAATGCTTTTATTATTTCATATTACGCATGAGTTGAAAACCTTGAAATATTGCAATTTACAGTTATTTTTAAATTTCCTTAAATTTAAATTATTTTTGATATTCTAAAAGTTTTAAAAATGCATAATGTGTAAACAAAGAAGGTAGCATTATCACATTGTTAAACATTTTTTAGCTCTCAATATAGTATACATCAATATAAAAATATAATTTATTATCACAAACAATCAGACCTTTTACTTAAATTATTACTTTAATAATTTTTGGCATTTCAATGTATAATTATCACATTACCTTAAAATATATTAATAAAATTATCATAATTTCTTTTTTAGTCTTAAAGCTAAGGAATTTGACTAGGACATTTCGTTTCGTACTGATATAAGCTCTAAACATAAATATTACAAAATTTTCAGTTTTTAAAACATTTTCATTATCACATAGATATTTTATTTTAGCTTTTGTTTAAGCTTTAAACTCAGAGCTTTTAAACGTCGTTATTTTGAATCGTAAACTTCGGTCTATAAACGATTTCTTAAAATTATTTTACATTAAAATAAATCAATCAATAAATTAATATTGTAACGCAAGAATCTTTGGTAATATATACCCAGTTTTAAATAGGAACTGTGGCTGTTAATAAATTACTTCTCTTAAAATGCTATTATTTAGCTTTTCCGCTCAACTCTGCAATTTTTCCTGCATTAGCAGCTCTCAACTGTTCTAATTCCACATTTCTATTCAAAAGATAACACTGTTGTCGGATAAGAAAGCTTAGAATTTTTTCGGAAACTTCGTTGTTCAATGCTTGACCATGCTTAGAACAGTTAAACGAGGATTTAAAAAACTGACTTGCTACTAATTCTTTAGCAAAAGTACAAATGTTCCTTTCATGTAATCGTGATTTTAAATTTTCGTCGAAATTTCATGGCCTTTAAAATTTCTTCTTTAAAAGTTGATGAAATTGTAGAAACTTCTGATGTATTTTTCATGACAATGCACGATTTACACTCCAAACATTTCTTTGATGATAATGATTTGAAAATACTGGCTAATATTTTTTCCGGTATAAACTTCTCATCATCAGCTAAATAAATCATTATCAAGTCCTTCGTTTGCTCCGCCAAATATAAGGTTTAGCTGGTCATCACAATTATCATCGGTATCATCAAGCTGTAATCTTGGAACGTCGTCAGCTTCAGTAATTTCTTGTTCGATGTCTTCAACATTTTTATCGTGCGATGAACTGTGCTTATTAGATTTTATAGTAAGAAGATTCTGAAGCTGAATTATCGTTGGGGAGGATTCAATTTCACTATTAGCCCCACGAACATTGCAATCAGAAAAAATTGTCAATATGGAGGTTTTAAATGCACTTATGAAATGAGTAGTCGTTAACTTATGGTTACAGCCTTGCAAGTTTTTAATTAATCCGAAAAAATTCTCCAATCCATCTTGGGTTAAATGCCGTAAATTAATAGATTTAAATCCAGCTTTGAATAAAAATTGGCATAAATCTGAGATTGCAGATAAGCTATTAAGTAATACTGCGGGAGTCGGGGTGGATATTAATTTTCCATCTGGTCGAAAAAATTTTAATGTTGAAATTGCTTTTTTAGCTTTTGGCCAGAATTCCCAATGTTGAGATGTAGAAGTCACGTTTGCTCTCGAAGATGATTCTTTTTTATCTCCACCACTTAATTTGCAGCCATTTAAAGAATCAATAACCATGTCTAAAAACTTTATTATGATGCTTGTAGCTTTTGCAGCTACATTTTTAATAGGATCCGCTACTGCCCGTTGCATCAATCTTTCAGCTGTCATTTGACTTAGAACTTGTGATGCAAAGCGAACACCCATTTTAACTTTATTAGTCGGGAAAACGTGTTCTTCTTTAAAATGACATTTTTCATCTTGAAAAAAATAATTTACTATTTCTCTCCAATAGCCGCGGATACCATTAATCTCAATGATGTTGCCAGGATATTCTTGCTTACTCTTCTTTGGATTCTTTGCAAACCAGTTCTCAAAAGCACCGGCGAAATTATTTTTTAAGGTTTTAATTAAATGGGCGATGTCATATAATATATAAATCTTGTTAGCGTAATTATTAATTTTAAAGTGATTACTTTCATAGTTATTTGGAGTTTCATCCTTAAGCAAATTAAATGCTTCTCTGTTTGTTGACCCTTGATCGGATACTGCGGCCACTGGTATCATTTCGGCGGCAACGATAAGTGAAAGAATTTGCGTAAGCAAAGCTTTAAGCACAGAAGTGTTCATTGGTTTATGAGTAAAATGGAAAGAAAGTGGTTGTTTTCCCGGCTTGTTGATTTGTTGAAGCATAAAAACAGTTGCATGATCAGCAAGCTCTGCTTTCTGAACGCCGTTACCATCATCATGAAACCCCCCGAATGAATCAATGCCCACAGTATATGATAGTCGTGGTTTAATACTTGATTCATCCATAACTACTGTGCAATATCGATCCAGAGGGTCTGTCATACGCTCAGCAGCTTTTTTGAGTCCTTCAATTATTGAATTATTGATCCCCGGTTTTAAATCAAGAATAATGAAAGCACGTCTCATAGTAATTTCACTTGGAAGCAAAATATAATTCATAAGGAAACGGTAACACTTAGGCGAACGTTTATAAATACCAATGGCAAATAAAATTTCTTCATTAGTGTACCGCTCTCCACCACTCTTTCTATTTATATTGCGTTGCTCTAAACCAGCAAGTAAACTGAGTCCTGGACGTTTGGTAGTATCTTCATCACACCGGCAGTTCTTTAATTTTATTTCTTGGAGATCGTATTCTTTACTTATTTTTGAAATAGCAGCCTCTAAGTTTTTGGTCTTTGCACGTTCTTGAGTCAGAAGATTTAGTACAGCAGATACTTCATGTGTAACTTCTGCGCCAAGTATTCCAGCATCTTCAATGAGTTTTTTCTTGGTCGTATACTTAACAGCCACTACAAAATATTAAGAACTGAAATTAATTCAAGGATGTATTGTTAAAAAATAAAATTTATATGCACCAATCAAATTGAAAATTCACAATAATAATTTAATTTATATCCTTAAAAATGGTACAATTTTTGTAACAAACTTGTATTTTACTAATAATCTTTAATATTGATATATTCATTATTTACTGAAGTCAACTAAGACGATTACTTGGAATAAAAAAACTTCCAATGTACAAAATTGTTTGAAAAAAATTTATGTACTATATAACAACTTAGAAGTGTTGAATTAATTATACTAAGAAAATCAGTTACATAACTTTTAAAAACTTCTGCGAATAGTATAAGTGTTCAATATTTCGTAGTTTAGAAAACATAAACAATAATCAAATATTGTTATCTTATAACTAGTTATAACCAACCACTAGTGGTAACAATGGTAACCATATAGTTTTTAAAATGAAATCCCTATTTTTTACCAGTTAAATACTACATGTACATTATTTCGTGCTTTAATTAATAAATATAAATTTATATTCGATAAAGGGAAGTTTTGGGGCTGGCCCGCAGGGTCAACCGACAGACCGATTTTTTTTTAGTATTTTGAAAGTATTTCAAAAACGACTTGATGAATCAATTCAAAAATTTGATCAGTTATAGAACTCAATAAAACATGTCGATTGTCGCCTTGAACGTCTTAATCGGTTTATTCGTTCGAGAGATATCGTTTGAGAAAAAATCGTAAAAAACGTTTTCTTTCGAAAACACCGGCATACAAAAGTATTTTCGAGCTCAAAGAGAAAATGTATCTACAACAATTTTCTGAGCTCAAGGAGCTCGAAATAGGCGGGAAGTTTTGGGGCTGGCCCGCAGGGTCAACCGACAGACCGATTTTTTTTTAATGTTTTAACACTTACAAGTCATTGAAACAATCATTTGCGGAGATAAGAATGTCTTCATATCCTCGTTACTAATAGAGACCGTCTTTTCATTGAAAATAGATGGAACAGCTGCAGATTTCAAATGCATTTTTAATGATGAACTATAATTTTCATCAACGAAATGAAAACTGCATACATATTTTTTCTTGTGCAATATTTCATAATTGAGATGCAGAAAATCTTCTTCCCCTACTGCTTGAACCCACGCAGTGCAATTAAAACAATTATTAATTATTAATTTTTAAATAAAAAACATTATATTATTTTATTTTCCGTTTTTTTTTTTATAAACTAAACAAATAATTTTAATTATTTAGTAATACATTTTGGTATAAAGACTTTTTATCTTTTGCAATAACTTAACCTAAATTCAATCATACTTACGTTTTTGGATCACTTGGGAATCGATGATAGCGGCACGAATGTTTATTTTTATTGTGACCACAAGATTTAACACAACAATAAGACATATTTATGTTCTTTTATAGTTCACAGCACAATAATTTCAAAACGCTGAAAAGAATTTTCAGAAAGCACGATTAATTTTCACAGCACGAAGCAATAAGCACGAGTACATTAAAACAAATTGATATAAATCTTAAAAATGGCATCAAGTGTTAAGGGGGTGAGGTCAGTCGATAAGGTAGAAATTTTTACTAATTGTTGATGTTCACAATGTTGCCAAATTAGCGGAATCAATTTTGGGAAGATTCGTTTTGTCAAGTTCTTTATCTAAGCTAGACCAACTCTGACAAAATTGGGCATGGTGGGGGGCAGAAGTGATCACCGCCTGGTTAAGCTTATCGGCTCGACCGACTCTTTTCGCTTTTGCTGCTGTTCTGTGGTTATATATTTTCAGCAACGGCCATTTTCGGCAACTTCCGGAAAATGGCCTCCCCACTTAATTAATTTTGGGACAGAAGTCCGAGCTTCTTCAATTAGCGCACCCGGCGACAAGTCGAAAAACTCTAACGGGTACTTATTTGGGGTAACGGCTCGGGTAACTGACCAGCCGTGGAAAACTACGATTTTCCTTTATGATAAATTAAAGTTTACCCCTTTACAACGTCACAACTATGACTTATGTGTTACGTACGCTTGACATCATATTGATGTCAGCATGACTCTTGTATGCCGTCAGTTATGGCTTATGTGTTATGTACGCTTGATATAAAATCTACATCACATTGTTACGTATTAATAAAGTCATTATTGTATATCATAATGACGTAATTTTAAAATTATACATTTATGTCAGTAGCAAAGTCACAGTTATACGTAATATGGATGTCACTCTTAAATCATATCTTTACATCAGTGACAAGTCAGTATTTTACGCAATACTGATGTAATTTCCGAGTATAGTTTTTTTATCATAGTTTTTTATCATCTAATTATTAAAATAAAACAATCATAGAATGAATTTTCAATGTGTAAATGTGTAAAAATAACAACTGAATGTCGAACATTTTTGGGGCCAAAGTAATGGATAAAATCGATAATAGATTTCAAACGTTTTAGATTAAAACATTAGCGTGAGCATAAAAAAATTAAGTTTATTTTTTTAAATAATATACCGAAAATATTATTGAAGATGACAAAGAAAATGTAACGACAGTTTGAACTCTTTTGATATTAAGATTGTAAAGTTTAGTATTGCGATTTTTCAAGCGATTAAATTTCATACAATTTTGTGGAATAATTTAATCTTTCGCTAAATTTTATATAAGATTTTTTAAATTTCACATCATAACAGAAAATTAAAAAATTTGAAGAAACTTAATAAAATTTTATATAATTTTTTATAATTATCATTTATAAGTTCATGGAATTTTTTTTAAATTTTGTAAAAATCCATCACGAAAACTTACGAACTCTGTCTTTACCGGCGTTTCACTCTAAATACATCAATTAAGCATAAGACTTAAACTCTCGTGATGTGACCAGTGAGCAACGTTCAGGACTGCCAACCAAGAGGAGCCGTGTTCTAACCCAGCAGACGCCCAGGATTTTTTCATCATTTAATGTTATCAAATCTTGTTTCTGAATTCGTGATGCGTTCGCACGATAATAATCAAATCAAAATTTCGATATCTCTTTTTTTTTTTTTTTTTTTTTTTCAAAAATATTTTTTCCGGATTGATGAATTTTACATCACCCGTATATCATACTGACGACATGGAATATCAAACAGACATCACATTTACGTCATGTATACGTCATTAGTTTTACATCATAATCTTACGCAAAAAAGTGCGAAATAATGAGTCACACCTGACTCATTCATGACTTATATCCCTAATAGCCACTTTAGCATGAAATTTCGAGTAATTCGATGTTGAAATTACCTGAAATCTGCTGCCCGAATTTGCCGACAATTTCACAGCAAAAGTTGAAAATAAAAATTTGCGATTAATTTTTCTTCAATTTAAAGGTAAAATTTTACGAAAAAAAATAGTTGATAATGTTTATTCTTACCATTTCAGAAGGTAAACAAATTTATACACGAAATTATCTACAATTTAAGGGTAAAAATATACTTAACAATTTTTCAAGTTAAATTAACGATAAATTGGTATAAAATTTGCCTGAAAATTTAAGACAACTTTTTTTCTAGTCAACTTTTGAA
Source organism: Microplitis demolitor (assembly GCF_026212275.2). Classification (NCBI taxonomy): domain Eukaryota; kingdom Metazoa; phylum Arthropoda; class Insecta; order Hymenoptera; family Braconidae; genus Microplitis; species Microplitis demolitor. Next base: position 10,565,409 of record NC_068545.1, read on the forward strand.
GTAAATTTGCATTCTAATTCGGGCAATAAATTTACTTCAAATTCAATGGCAAGTTGCATACAAATTGTCGTAAAAAATGGAAAAGTCTGAAGTTGACGGAAATTTTACGGAAAATTCAACGAAACTTTTGTACAGTAAACTTTTGCTCAAGCAAACCGTGCTATTAAGGTAGGCGCAGATTCATTTCAAAAATTTCTCTCACTATTTGCTCAATTTTCTGACCATAGTTCTTAAAATGGACAATACAACAAAATACAGTTTCCCAGGTATATTTGAGTGAGTACGCCCATGGACTACGTACCACTTTCAAAAGGTTTTTAAGCCTATGACAGTCATAAACACCTGCATGAAAACTAAAAAAGTTTGTAATTCAGAAGATTCGCGATCGGCATTAGTCATCGCTTACGTAAAATATTCAATATCGTTTTCTGTTTAAATACAAATTTAAATCAAATTCGTATCTTAATTAGATCTCGAGATAGACTGTGATGATAAATTATAAATTATAGCAATAATTTATAAAAAAAATTTTTTTTTTTTTGTGAATTCTATTCAGAATAAGTCTACTATACACTAAAAAAATCAGCGTAGCAACAGAACAATTATTTACAAAGTTAAAAACAATCAAATTTGGTGCTTGAATTTATACCCCCCCCCAAATACCACGTTTTTTAACCTTCAATTGTTTATATCTCGGGTAAAAAATTTTTTAGGTTTGTAAAATTTTGGATAAGCGTAGAAAAGACTTCAATCTACCGATCTATATACTTCACGTTTTAATGCGATTTTTTTAAACACAAGTTATTCATGTTTTAAATTTAAGGTCAATACTTTATGACCAGATTCTACGTCACTTCAATTATATAATAAACATACACATAGAATTGCATCTCAAAGTTCTTAGTAAAAACGTAGGTGCAGTTCAGAAGCTCCATGCGCGTAGGCTCTTTGCAATGTCTAAATCTGGACTGCATCGGCGACCTGAAAACTCTTCTGTACAATATTTCCGCTCCACGAAGGTTTACTTCATTTATCAAATATATTGATTCAATTAACTATCGCTGATGCGTAATATTTTAAGATTTATTTGGATCGTTATTTAAATAATTCAATAATTCTTATTTTTATCTTCTTAAGAAAACAAATTTTTTTTCAGATTTAAAAATCGGCCAGTTCTAACTATGAATGTTCGTGAAAAATTATGCATGCACAGAAAAAAAACTATTGGGTCAAAGAAGGAAGGCCAGAATTTTCTTCGATCAAGTATTGAATTTACTTGAATTTTAAATCGTCCGTTAATAAATCTTTTCTTAAGTCAAAAACACTTTTACGATTGAATGAAAATACTTCTTTATTAATTCAAGATACTTGATTTTCTTAATTGAAGAAAAATGTTGTTTATTCAAGATTTGTTATTTACTTGTATTAAGAGTGTACTTATTTATTTGAAATTAATACATTTATTAAGGTAAATAATTTTTTTTTTAAACAAGAACCTTAATTTCCTTCATTCAATAACAATATCTTTTAATTGCCCTGATAGCACGAGTTGATCGTGAAAAAGTTGGTCATTCATTAGTTTCTGACCAACTTGACGACAAGTTGTCAACAACTTTAGATTTTGCAACTTTTGGCTACAAGTTACCGCCAACTTTCTGAGAAAGTTGGCGTCAGTATGGAGCCGCAACTAGAATGCAAGTTTTTGAGAAAATTGAAAGTAAACTTACCGTCAACTTATGATCACCAACTTTTGCAAGCAACTTTTGCCACCAACTTTCTCAGAAAATGTCTATCAACTATTGGAGGTACCAACTGTTGGTGGTCAACTTAGTGTCCAGTTGCAGCTGCAAGTTTCTCGTCAGTTTCTTGCCAACTTGGCCCCTGATAACACGAGTTGATCGAGAAAAAGTTGGTCATTCATTAGTTTCCGACCAACTTGACGACAAGTTATCGACAACTTCAGCTTTTGCAACTTTTGGCTACAAGTTACCGCCAACTTTCTCAGAAAGTTGGCGGCAGTATGGAGCCGCAACTGGAATGCAAGTTTTTGAGGAAATTGAAAGTAAACTTACCGTCAACTTATGATCACCAACTTTTACAAGCAACTTTTGCCACCAACTTTCTCAGAAAGTGATAGTCAACTTTTTGGATTTACAACTTTTGCCACCAACTTTCTCAGAAAATGTCCATTAACTATTGGAGGTACCAACTGTTGGCGATCAACTTGGTTCCAGTTGCGGCTGCAAGTTTCTCGTCAGTTTCTCGCCAACTTGGCTATCAGGGTAAAGAAAATTATGTTTTTAAGGAATAAATTCTAATTTACTCTCTCTTTCTCACACTAGCCACAGTAAATGGATACCGAGTCTACATTTTTTATTGAAACAAATTAAAATTAAATAATTGAATTATATTATTATAATAAATTAATGAATTTATGTAATTAAATAATATTAAGTAAATTTGTAATTTTTTTCTAAACGAATTTTTTTTTACTAAAAATTTTATTATTTTTATATCGAAATTGTTTTATGAAAGATTCATATAATCTGTTTAGTATTTTGCTAAAATGTAACATTTTTCCAAATTATTGGCAATAATATTTTTATTCTAAATTATGTGTTTAAGATTGAATAATATGACTGACCGTAAGGCCAGAATGTAGCTTAATAGTAGAGGTGGGTAGTTCCGGACATGTATAGTTCCATGAACTATGTCTTTTGTCGGATACGTATCCGGTCGTTCCTCAAAATTCACTTAGTATGCTCACTAGTTCTCTTTTTCGCGCCACTGTCATCATTACCAACAAGCAGTCAAGCAGCAGAATAATTTTTGATTGGTGATTTTTTATGGAATTTTGAGTTGAATAACAATCATAATTCATTCTCTATTTAGTATAAAATAATATAGTTCGCCGTGAATGCGTCTTAAACACGTAGGTCGCATAGCATTATGTTGTGTATACTGAAATATTTTGTATGTATACGTTCTAAATACTGAACCTTCATGAGAATTAAAAACATTAAATAGTTCCACGGATATGATTCCAGGAACTAGTTCCTTTTCGCTCCGGAAACGTTCCAGGTTCAATCCGGAATGTTCCCGGAACTACCCACCTCTACTTAATAGATGTGGGCAAAGTAAATGTAACCCGGCAAAGGTTGGGATGGCTTAGTTGGTAAATCTCTCGCGCGACGCAGAATCGGTCTAAGTCGATTTCTATGTTAAGCGATAATTGTTTTTTTCAATTTGTTACAATAATATAACTCATTGAGAAACTTCCTATCCCTTATAAATGCTCTGATAAAGTATTTATCTGCTTCACAGCATTGTTAATAATAATAACATTAAAAAGTTTGAATATTATTAACAACTAAATTTTAAACCGAAAAATAATTTTTTCGATAAAAAATAAAAAGTTTATAAGCTCAATAAATTTGTTTGCTTACCTAAAGAGATTTATTTCTTAACTGAAATTATTTTTTTGTTTGCGACAAAAAAAAATTTCTTGGCCCAAGAAAGTTTTTTCAAAAGTTATTACTCTTAACCCAAAAACATTTTCGTTTTAGCTCAAGACAGTTTTTTTCAACTTAACAAGATAGAAGCATTTTGGAGCAAAAAAACTAAATTTCCTTGAGAGAAGAACATTTTCTTGAAACAAAATAAAAACATTTTGGAACAAGAGACTGAATTTTCTTGAGAGAAGAACATTTTCTATGATAAAGATCGAATCAATTACATCAAGAAATTGAATTTTCTCGAAAGAAAGAAAATTACTTTGAAAAAAGACAAACTTCTCAAACCAAAATGCACATTTATTAAAGCAACAAAAAAAAGTTCTGAAAGCAAGAAACTTTTCTAAAGACAAGAAATGATTTTTCTTTATTCAAGAATAAAATTATGAAAAAAATAATTTACTTGAACCAAGTAAATCTTTTTTTCTGTGTAAATAAATATGTTCATGCATAAAATATCTTTTAAATACCCTCGCGGTTTTCATGATATGAATTTTATTACGGTATTTCTACAAGGCTTACACTGCATTTATACGGAACTTTTACGATATTTATACCGTAATGATACGATATTACTACTGTATTAAAAACAGCCATCCGGCCTTACCCGGAATGGAAAGCTAATAGTGATCTTGTTGTCAAAACTACAGAAGATTTTAACAATTAGATTTTCAACGGATTTCCATCGAATAGGGTCGAGATTATTTCCATATTTTGATTTGCTAAATGCTTTAACCTCGATCAAATCGAGTAAGTTCTTAAGGGTCAACAATCCATTCTCAAGATCTACGATCTTCACCTTATCTCTCGGAGTAGCTTTTGTGAAAATGTGAAAAACATGGGTGTCTTTATCTTGAAAAGTGAGGGCATCACCCAGGTGGAAAGTATACTGGGTCATTTCTGTTGTCGTGAATTCATTGTGGCTCAGAAGATTTTTGCCAGTAGCAGAAGTTATTTTCCATTCAACTTGGAGAAGTTTAATTAGATTATCCTTTCGCATTAAACGATAATCTTTAGTGTGAATGGAAATAGGGTTAGGAAGTTTTAAAGAGTTAGGTCTATCGATGATCTTACATATTTTGATTTTAGAAGAAATTTCGTTAGTGCCAAGAGAATCTACTATGTTTACTTTGGAAATCGTCGTATCTCCATCAGGTGACACTTTTCGTTTCCTTTTTCTAACAGGCATCCCGGCCTCCGTCATGTACCCCGCAGTACCTCCTTGAAATGGTATCAACCCGAATATCGGTGAAGGCGGATCGAAAACCAACAAGGTTATCACTGCACAGACCATATTTTTCAACTTCCCTACTAGTCTCCAGACCGGTTGCCGAAGCAGGGTCAACCCGGGCGACTCGATGATGAGTAACTGTATGCCTCCAGAAATCCCACCCTGAGCAACTTTCTTTAAATGAATCGGTTTCGTAGTTGTCGTCACTGTCGTCATTATGTTTTGATTCACGTTCTTGATCTATAGGAGCAGAATCGTCTGACCTCCTTCGGGTCATGTTCAGTATTCCCATGCATGAAGAAAACGGAGCAAACCTGTTCTTGAATTATTGATCTACATGCTTCTTGAATAAAAAAATTTCAAAGTTGTTTGAATGAGTATTAAAATTGAAATAAAAAATCTAAAGATTGGTCTAAACGGAACTCTTTGGCTCGAAGATATCTGTCATCATGTGAAACTGTTGAAAAAATTGAATCAGGCAAGGAATGGTGAGGTCGAATTTGATCTAGGTAGACATATTCAAATTCGATCATATTTTCTCAGATACCCATAAGGATAAAAGTAAAACAAGTAAATTTTATAAGAGAATTATTTATTATGTTTGATTATACTTCTATTCCGGAAAATATAAGAATTACTCGTTTACTTCTTTTGTTATTAAAAAAAAATACTTCGTTATTCTTGAAATGATGCAAGCTCGGATATTAAATTTTTCAATACATTAATTGGGATCAATTATTTTTCATTGGGCGAGAACAGAGTAAAATTTAGGCTGAAAAAAATAATTATTAATAGTTTAGAGTGAGCAATGTTGTTATTATTTTCTTTTATTCAATCTAGAAAAAGCTCACCTCATCGTGTTTTTCATCTTTGTTACTTTCATCGTCATCACCTGAACTATCACCACCTGAGCTGTCTGCTAATTGTCCTGATTGCTCCAAAATATTGTAATTGTCAATCGCAGTTAAAGAAGTCTTCACTTTGTTTGCATCGTCATAGCACTGTAAACATACTCTAACAGCTTTTCCATTTCCTTGGCCTGGCAAAAATAATTTTTTATTACTGCAAGGGCCACAAACTACAGCACCGCATTGACGGCAATGATGCTACGAAAGAAAAAAAATATAATAATAATAATAATAATAATAATAATAATAATAATAATAATGATAATAATGATAATAATAATGATAATAATAATAATAATAATAATAATAATAATAATAATGATAATAATGATAATAATAATGATAATAATAATAATAATAATAATAATAATAATAATAATAATAATAATAATAATAATAATGATAATAATGATAATAATAATGATAATAATAATGATGATAATAATAATAATAATAATAATGATAATAATAATAATAATAATAATGATAATGATAATGATAATGACAATGATAATGATAATGATAATAATAATGATAATGATAATGATAATGATAATAATAATAATAATAATGATAATGATAATAATAATAATAATAATAATAATAATAATAATAATAATAATAATAATAATAATAATAATAATAATGATAATGATAATGATAATGATAATGATAATAATAATAATAATAATGTTAATGATAATGATAATGATAATGATAATGATAATAATAATAATAATAATAATTTAAAAGTCAAAAATTTAAACATCTAAAAATAAAACATGGCTTAAAATTAAATAGAATTCTACCAAAAGATGATAGCAAGATTGGAACACTTGCTACACCACCATCATCATCTAAGAATTCACTATCATTTATTCAACATCCTTTTATCAGTCTAAAGTAGAATATACTTGCATCAACTTTACTGATGAGCCCAGCAAGTATATTCGGGGCGAAACCGATTATAATAAAATTATCATCTATGAACTAAAGTATGATATTACAGTGCGTATTTGGCTAGAGGACTTATCCACATGTAACAAAATAATACTTAGACTAAGTTCGAAATAAATGTTCCTTAATGGAACCGACCAGTCTAGCCAATGTTCCGTAAATAAATAAAAATACCCTGGTCAAAAATTTAAAAAAATTTAAACATCTAAAAATAATAATAATAATAATAATAATAATAATAATAATAATAATAATAATAATAATAATAATAATAACGGGAAAAAAACTTCAATGCAAATAACATGTAATCTCAGGTAACACCTGCTTGTGCGAGATTCTGGTGCCTATGTCTAAAGCAAAATTCCTGGTCATAAGTATCTTTTTCTACGTATGAGTCTTGCGTAAGATTATCTAGCAAGAAATCGTCATCAAGACTCGTGCATGACTTGCTCAAAAGATTGTACACAAGAATATTGAAGATACCTTAGATACGATGCAGTTGAAAAGTTTCTAGCGCATTTCGTGCACCAATAACTTACGCATAGTTTGCTTAAGATCTGCTCAAGGATCAAGCTCGATTTTTTTCGAACAGATGTCTCTCTCACTATATATTGTGATAGAGACAGCTTTTTCGAAAAATTGACCATGAGGCTTGAGCAAATCTTGAGTAAGCCATGCGAAACTATTTTTAGCATGCTGCTGGCACCAGTCTTGCTCTAGAATTGAGCTATAATCTGGCACGAATTTCTTGTGCAAGGCTTGCACTAGACTTGCTATTGAAATCTGGCCACAAGTATCTACAGTAAGACACATCGGTAGGAAAAAACACTAATGTCAATCAAACTTGAGACCAGGCTTGCTCAAGCCTTGAACAAAATTGTTATATGGGATATTATTTTATTTTCTAGTAGTTTAGGTATACTTCAATCAGATACGAATTATGTGGCCAGTAATTGATCGTAAAAAAAAATTTCGAAATCAATTTATGCGATAAGCCTATTCTGGAATTTTAATTGGTTTTCGTACTTTAATAGCTCAAATACATTGTTTGGCAATGACTGACATTCATTTAATTTAGATGAAGTATCAGTTGTAGATAATGAAAACCAGGAACTGAACAATAATGTTTAACTAAATATTCTTTCTTTTTATTGTAATTGTTTTGGCTCTTTGTCCTAAAGATTATTTTTGGAACTGAAGGTTGTTTTTTAGACACAGACATTGTTACCATATTTATTTTTCCTTTACAAGAACGAATCTTTCAGACGATAAAAATTAATTCGAATATTCAATTCAGACCTCACTTTTTACGACTGGTTTTTATCCATACACGATTATGTTTGAAAGCCATTTCAGCAATCAAAAAATACGACTTACTATTATGTACAAGAATAGTTACCCGTCGATTTAAAACAGTAAATTGCGTTTTATTGCAATGCATGCAGATAGTTGCTTCATTGTCTGGCACCCAAACGGCAGCATGTACTTCAACTGGCTTTTTTCCACCTAGAAATGAAGACACCTATGATTATTATTGTGAGGATTATCATCATGTCGGCCAATACATAAAATTAAAACTACGAGGGAAATCACCATGCCAGTGTATGTAAAAACAAATGCTTGGATTCGATAAGAATGAATCTATAGTGGATGTTGGTTCAGTTTCACACGCTAAGAATCATATTGATCTTAAGAAAACGTTATTGAGAGGCTAAGTCAATTATTAACTATTTTTAATATACTGTTCATTACATAACAGTAGAAAAAGAGGACGCTTGCAACAGGTATATCCCAAAAACAGGTGAGATGACGGTTTTACAAAGAAGTGGACATTATAAAACAACGGTACCAATATAAACTCATTGTTCAATTGAATTTTGTTGACTGGGCTCATATTGTTGGAAATATACGCGAAAACGCTAAGTACTGTGCAACACCGTGCGCATGACTATTAGAACAAATTCATAATTCTTCCTACGCTCTATGTGTGTGTGACAAAAAAATTATCTTATATTATGATTTGTTAATAAATCTATCTGTTCAAAAGTTATTTCAGCTTGAAGTCAAATTGATAGTAAATTTTGAGATCTTTTTACTTTTCCGACGAAACTATCAGACTTTTTAAAAAATGTCATAGCATCTTAGGATATTTTTATAAAATTTTTCAAAATTTCGCAATGTTGTCTAGTTATTTCCATTTTAATATCAAGCTCTTGAAATTGATCAGAACACTATTTTTTTTAAGAGCTTCACATTAAAATGAGAGTCACTAGAAAGCAATGCGGAGTTTTAACAAATTTAATCAAATAATATTTTATGAAAATATTTCATCTTAATATACTATGAAATTTTGTGATAAGTCTGATAGTTTCACCAAAAAAGTAAAAAGATCTCAAAATTTCCTTTAAATTCGACTTCAAGCTGAATTTTTGAACGGATGAATTTATCAAAAAATGACAAAAAGACTTTTTTGTAGAGCATTCAACTACCTACAAAAATATCTCTGCAAATTTTTTCTACGACACATCATTAGCTAGCTATAAGAATCTGAAGAAAGCAAAGAAAATTTTATTTATGTTATTGTTGAGGAAAATAGAAAAGTGCGATGCGGAACCTCTTAAGGAGGTTCGATAACCATTGTCTTTTTTGAGGATCTCATGGATTTTTTATTGTATTTTTGCAAGATTACAACTCCTACCCACCAAAATTTCATTAACAGAATATATTATGGATTGACTTACTTTTAGGAAATAACACAATATATCTTCATTATAATTGCATTGAATCATAAAAAAAAATTTTTGTAATAAAATAATTTTTATTTAATGAAATAAGTGATTAAAAAATAAACGCGGAAGTATGGTAACAGCACGCTAGTGTTTAGTAATTTTTTGTGCATTAATGTTGGTCACAAGGTTTATTACTAGCTAAAGCTCAGGTCTAACACGAGTACTATGTGTTAGTGTGTATTAGTGAGTAAAAAGAAAAGAATGTCAGCTGGTTTTTGTTTTTATTAATTACGGAAGAAAGTAATATTAAAAAGAGGAAATATTGGAAAGGTAAATTAGTATCAGAAGCTGTTTATAAAAAACGTTTAAAACTATAGAAAAGTGACAAAAAAGCAAAAAAGAAGTTTACACTCTAGACGAAGTAGAGGTTAAGCACAGTCAAAATGATACGCTCGAAAGTTTAATACGCTACCCGTTTGTCGGGTTTTGGGTAAAAATAGTATATTACACTACAAGGGCAGAAAGTTGGAGATTCCTGCACTGCGCGTCATGTTTCCGAGGCGAAGCCGAGGTCATCAGACGTGCAGTTCAGGGCCTTTCAACTTTCTGTCCATGTAGTGTATACTATTTTTCTTTATACCCGGACGAAAGTACATTGACTAATCAAAAATGTATAAATTACATAACTACGTTTTAGCATGTATTGATGCCTGCCCTGACATTTGCGGTACGAGCGAAGCGAGTGCTGCTGGTTGGAGGGCAGGCATCAAATACATCTACAAAAAAAGTTTGGAAAATCCAAAAGTGCACGACTCATAATCCTCATTTATTATGAAATAATAAAATTAAAATTCAGGCTTACCAATTAGCAATAATACCAAAAAAAAAACAGCTGTACTAGGACGGTTATCCGCAAGCGCCTCTGGTGGAATAAATGTACGTATAATGTATAGATATATCACCATCCATGTTAATTTTACATAGATATATAGATATAGTTGTACAGCCTTTTTTATTCTTTTATTAATTGTAATTAAACGACACTGAGTTACCGAGCCATTTGCAATAGGGAACCTACAAATCTTTCAAAGAATTAAAAAAAAAAAAATTTGATTTAGTTACTGGATTTTTTCGCAAGTTATCGTATCTATCGGTTTTATACTTGACGGGCAGAAAATTTTTTTTTTAATATTTTGATGTTTTTTCGGTTTTTATTGAACTAAATAAATTTTTGAAAAGTATGGAATTAATCTCCATTAAATTATCTTCAAAATAGTATGCAACATATCTTAATTCCGTGAACTAACAAAGGTATAGTAATTGAAATAGTTGCCGAAGTGAGACGAAAAAAATTTTTCGATCGTAAAACACTCTCATGCTTCGCATCATGAGTCGTGCAAAAATTATCATTACACATGGTTAAAAAGAATAATTATGATCCTAAAGTTAATAGACAATTAACAATTTACGGTTTTATTATTTTTTTTTTTTCAAAAATCAATTACAAAAAAATAAAAACTAAAAATATGCACTTGTAGGAAATTAAAAAAACTGTAGACTCAACTCTTTAAATAATTTTTTTATTCATAATTTATCGTTGGAAAAAATTTAACAATTTCTAGACGTCAGCTAACTTCAGTATCATAAATAATTCCTAATTTTTTTTCAAATTATTAAATTTATTAAAAATAATTTTTTAGTTTTTATTAATCTTTAGTAAATTTTACTTTTTTAAAAATACAGACATAAAATTTAAAATTAATTGTAAACAAGTTTTGAGGTTATCAATACGAGCGAGAGTGTCAGCAAATCTTGTCAAAGTGACGATAGTATACGTATAACCAGTAACAGTTGAGCCAGTGCACGCAAGAAAACTCTTTCGTCCCGCTATTGCTTTCTTTCGGCCTGCTGTTATACATGGCGCGCGAGTAATCCCAGCACGGCACGAATGTTAGACTTTCTGCCGTGAACTCGAGGCTAAAAGTGCGTACTTTCGGCCGAGGTATAAAGAAAATGAAATTTCTGTCAAAAAACGAATAGTCGTAACGATACACCTCTTAATATCAATATTAAGTGCTCAAATTTGTACATTAATTTTTTTTGCTCACTAGTTCTGAAATCAATTATCATTAAATCAAGGATTGAATGCAATAGTCTAATCAATCCGAGCTATTCATCACACAATACATTTTTTTTGTATTTTTAATATATCATGTATACTACTTTGTTATTATATAGTGTCAATTATACTATTATTATTATATAATACTATATAATATATATTATATATATTATATATATATAATATATATTATATATATTATATAATACCATGCACTGAAAAAAAAAATTTGCTATAATAACAAAAATCAAGATTACGCAGCTATTTGTTATGATAGCAAAACTTTACTTGGTTAATGCAACGAAGTGACATTTGTTGCGGTAAGTACAGTGAAGTTACTGTTGTAGCAATTGATGTGTTGAGGAAAAATTTTTCGAATACGCATAGAATTTTGTGCTTTAATTAGATAAACAACATCATTAAGAATTCATCACGAGTTTTGGATTTCGGACATAAACTGTGTTTGAAAATTGTAGCGAAAATATTAAACGCTATTTGTTTTGAAAAGTATACTAATATGTCTAAGTATAGTTAGAAGTGGGCGCCTTGAAGAAGTGATTTTCTTGACTCAAGAGAATATATTGCGACGCGATAATATCTTAGGTGAAGTTGAATTTTCTCGAGTCATGAAATCCTTATAAAACCTAATTTAATATTTAGCTCAACGCATGCCATTTGTTATAACGGCAACTTCACTTTACTTACCATAAAAAATGTTACTTCGTTGTGTTGACCAAGATGGATTTGTTATCTTAACAAATATCTGTGTAATATTAACTTTTGTTAACGTAACAAATTTTTTTAACTTCCCGCTAAGAAAATCGACGATTTTCAAAAATTTCGGGAAGTTATTGTTTTCACCCCGATTTTCGAAAATCGAGTATTCATCAGATGTCGACGTTTTGAGGTCCTAGGAAGCTATTCTGACTATTTTCAGAATGATGTCCGAGTGTGTGTGTGTGTACTCTTTGTAACTTTTGAACTAATGAATCGATTTGGATGGTTGATGTGGCAATCGAAAGAGCTTGTTGGCCATCAACTTTCCTGAAAATTTCAGATTATTTGATCGAATAGACTCGAAAATATTTGCGAATTACGAAAAAAAAAAATTATTTTTTTTTAGTTTTTTATTGATTTCTCAGAAACGACTCATACGATCGACTTCAAAATCTAATCAGCTCTAGTACTCAATAAAACGCATCGATTGCCACCTCAAACATCAAAATCGGATAATTCGTTCGAGAGTTTTCGAAGGAGAAAGGATTGGTGAAAAACGGTTTTTTCTAAATATTTTCGAAACGACTGACGCGATCGATTTCAAATTTTAATCAGCTCTAGAATTCAATAAAACGCGCCGATTGCCACGTCAGCTATCAAAATCGATTGATTAGTTCAAAAGATATCGGCGTTGAAAAGTTAAAAAAATAACATTTTATGTTATTTTTTCCGGATAAATCATAATATAACGTACTAAAATGTGCCTGTGTAAAATGAGCGAATAAACTTATTGGATCTGGTTTAGGCGAGGTTACTTAAACAATTAAAAATTACTCAGATTTTATCACAAAATAAATTATAGATTTATTTACACTTATTTACACTTAAAAATTATGAGACTTATAATCAAGAGCGAATGCAACTAGAAAATTTATACGCGATAGCGAATTCAAACTCAAAAATATAATTCACGTATAAAATTGACACGTGGTCAGTAGCGGTTAAGTCAACAATAATTAATTAACAATTAATTGTTGGCGAAAGAATAATTTATTTATTCTCAATAAATAGCAGCCTTGATATACTGTCTAAATATTGAGGATAATTCAGCGTAGCGTTTTAGTTCAATTTTACATAAGTTAATTACTGAAGCAGTTCAAGCACGAGGTTGCAAGTAGCAAAGACACGTTGTAGAATGAATAAAGATGGTAGCGTTGTAGAGTCGTCGAGGAGCTTGGTGTCGACGTGGCAGCCTTGCTGCATATGACGAATTTTCTTATTGGCTTAAAAGCGCGCCAACAGGTAGCAGTTGATAGCGAGCTCTCTCATAGGCTGACCAATATAAAACGAATTTTGTGATTGGTCAGCTTGTAGCGGGTTCTCAGGACGTCTTGACACGATCCTGAGTTAGAAATTGTATGTGCCGGTCCCAAATAGCGAGTGACCCGGCACTATTCTGACCTTCAGTCAGTAGCGAGCTCGGCAACTCCCGAACCGAGCGGAAATGCACGAAGCTTGATTCAAACTAATCAAGCTCGTGACTGAACAGCCTGATATCATACCAACTCATCTTTTTCATGGTTTCTTTTGATCATATAATGTCATCGAACTTGGTTTTTAGTTTAAATCATATTATCAACAAAAAAATCGATAAAACGTAGTTTTTGATATTTTTATCGGATATTTCATATTTTATTGTTTCTTACATGAGTCAAAACTTATTTAAATCCTGATTTTGATCCCTGACATCGATTTCTGCCTCAATACACTTATTTTACTGAACATAATCAGGAACTAAATTTTAAAAACCGCTTCATTGATGATTTTCGATTCTTAAATTTTCAAACTTCAGCATAACAGGTAACTTGTTAGAGCTTGAAAAGATCGTAAAAAAACAATTGCATGTGATAGCATTTTCGAGCTCGAAGATATATATCTACACTAATGTTTTCGAGCTCTTTGAGGTCGAAAACAGCGGGAAGTTTTGGGGCTGGCCCGCAGGGTCAACCGACGCCCAGATTTTTTTTCAGTGCGGCGGGTAATAAGGCCTAGCTAAGGAAGATTGTGAATAGAATCGAAAATATTGCATTTATTTATCAAAATGTATCATTAATCTTTATTTCAATACATTAGCCATGAAATGTAAACAAGTAATGGTAATTTTTACCATAAGCAAACAAAAAATTATACTTTTACAAAAGCCATACGAATAGACCTTATTTTACTACGGCAGGATAATAAGCCCTACGGGTTAAACAAACTGGAATAGTTTAACTAAACTTAATAAAATTGGTATTAGAGGTGAATTATCACTTAAATTTAGCAACAATACTTTTTCAAAATCAGAGGACTAGATTGTTTTGCTCAACAGCACTTAAAACTATTAGTATCCTTTTTAAGAGTCAGAAGACGAGATTGTTTTTTATAATTTCTTCTGCTCTACGACAGCATATGACGGATGATGAAATATAGAAGACAGGAAATGTGGTATCGGGACTTAATAAATTTGTCGTAACATCTCTATGCAAGACCCTTCTACTAGAGTAACCTTTAGCGGAGACGATTATTTTAAATATCATTTCTGTCATTCAGGCCTTGTTACCCGCGGATACCTTATATTAAATCATTTATTTTTTATTATTTATTTTGAATAACCACGGGCCACAACAATAAATAGCAAATACAAAAAAGGAGATTGAATACACTACACCACATGAATCTAAATACGTATGTAAATAAATAAATTATTATATATATATATATATATTAGGGTGATTCATTTCCGCAAAAATTGTTTTTTTCCAAGTGCTCAAGCGAATTCTCAATCTACATCGAAAAAAATAAATTCTCACCAAATATGAGCTCTTAATTCCAATGCTAAGTACTTACTATTTCAATTTGATTTTTTCCCATTTAAAATACACGTAAATAAAATTACTTTTTTATTTAACTTTCTTATACTCAGTTGCGTTTCATGATATCAATGCAGTTTTGGTCGCGAATTGTAGGGAATTTGGTGTTTTTCAAAAGTCCCCATAGTTACTTAGCTGTTATTCCAGCTGTTTCACTTGTGTCCGTTGCGGAACTAATTTTTCCTATGAAATTGACCTGTATTGGCTTGCAGAACGTAAACCAATGAAAGTAGACTAAAATTACAGGAGAGAATTTAATAGGAAATTTTATTCCCTTCAAAAAAAAGTCCTATGAGTCAAGTCGCTAAAGTCCATAGTTTCCGAGTTATAATCATTTTTATAATTTGAGAAATATAATGTAAAAAAAATCGGTCTATCGGTTGACCCTGCAGGCCAACCCCAAAACTTCCCGCAGTTTTTGAGCTCCTTGAGCTCAAAAATATTGTTGTGATTACATTTTTGAGCTCTTCGAGCTCGAAAATACTGTTGTATGCCATTGTTTTCGGAAAAAAACCGTTTTTTAGCATTTCTTTCTCCCACGATATCTTACGAACGAAATAATCGATTGAGATGGTTGAGGCGGCAATCGACGCGTTTTATTGAGTTTTAGAGCTGATTGAATTTTGAAATTGATCGGATGAATCGCTTTGAAGATAATCGAAGAAAACCGTTTTTCACTATTTTTTTTTCGATCGATTTCTCTCAAACGAATAAACCGATTAAGATGGTTGATGCGGCAATCGACGCGTTTTATTGAATTCTTGTGCTGATTAGATTGTGGAATTGATCGATCGAGCCATTTCTGAAAAATCTGAAAAAAAAACTGAAAAAAAAAAAAATTTTTTTTTGTTTTACTTTCATATCTTGGAATCGATTTGATCGATCGTTTAGAAATTATCAGAAAAGTTGACGGCCAACAAACTCTTTTGATTGCCACCTTAAACATTGTGATCGGTCAGTTCATTACAAAGATATTAAGAGTTTACATCCATACACACACACACACGCACACACACACACATATGCATACATACAGACACTCGGGCATCCATCTAAAAATAGTCAGAATAGCTTCCTAGAACCTCAAAACATCAACATCTAATAAAAATTCGATTGTCGAAAATTGGGGTAAAACCAATAACTTCCCGAATTTTTGAAAATTACTAATTTTCTTAACGGGAAGTTAAAAAAAATTACAATTTTTATTTAATTTCTCAAATTATAAAAATGATTATAACTCGGAAACTATGGACTTTAGCGACTTGACTCATAGGACTTTTTTGAAGGGAATAAAATTTCCTATAAAATTCTCATCTGCAATTTTAGTATACTTTCATTGGTTTACGTTCTGCAAGCCAATAAAGGTCAATTTCATAGGAAAAATGAGTTCCGTAACGGACACAAGTGAAACAGCTGGAATAACAGCTAAGTAATTATGGGCACTTTTGAAAAACACCAAATGCCCTACAATTTGCGACCAAAACCGCGTTGATATCATGAAACGCAGCTGAGTATTAGAAAGTTAAAAAAAATTAATTTTATTTACGGGCATTTTAAACGGGAAAAAATCAAATCGAAATAGTAAGTACTTAGCATTGGAATGAAGAGCTCATATTTGGTGAGAATTTTTTTTTAACTTCCCGCTAAGAAAATCGACGATTTTCAAAAATTTCGGGAAGTTATTGTTTTCACCCCAATTTTTGAAAATCGAGTTTTCATCAGATGTCGACGTTTTGAGGTCCTAGGAAGTTATTCTGACTATTTTCAGAATGATGTCCGAGTGTGTGTGTGTGTGTGTGTGTGTGTGTGTGTGTGTGTGCGTGTGTGTGTGTGTGTGTGTGTGTGTGGGTGTGTGTGTGTGTGTGTGCGTGTGTGTGTGTGTGTGTGTGTGTGTGTGTGTGTGTGTGTGTGTATGTATGTAAACTCTTTGTAACTTTTTAACTAATGAATCGATTTGGATAGTTGAGGTGGCAATCGAAAGAACTTGTTGGCCGTCAACTTTCCTGAATATTTTAGATCATTTGATCGAATAGACTCGAAAATATTTGCGAATTACGAAAAAAAAAAAAATTTTTTTTTTAGTTTTTTATTGATTTCTCAGAAACGACTGATACGATCGACTTCAAAATCTAATCAGCTCTAGTACTCAATAAAACGCGTCGATTGCCACCTCAAACATCAAAATCGGATAATTCGTTCGAGAGTTTTCGAAGGAGAAAGGATTGGTGAAAAACGGTTTTTTCTAAATATTTTCGAAACGACTGACGCGATCGATTTCAAATTTTAATCAGCTCTAGAATTCAATAAAACGCGCCGATTGCCGCCTTAGACATCTCAATCGGTTAATTTGTTCGAGAGATATCGCGGGAGAAAGAAATGGTGGATAATGGTTTTTTCCAAATATTTTCGAAATGACTGACCCAATTAATTCCAAATTTTTTTTTTTAGTATTTTGAAAGTATTTCAAAAAAGACTTGATGAATCAATTTAAAAATCTGATCAGTTATAGAACTCAATAAAACATGTCGATTGTCGCCTTGAACGTCTTAATCGGTTTATTCGTTCAAGAGATATCGTTTGAGAAAAAATCGTAAAAAACGTTTTCTTTCGAAAACAAAAGCATACAAAAGTATTTTTGAGCTCGAAGAGAAAATGTATCTACAACAATTTTCTGAGCTCAAGGAGCTCGAAATAGGCGGGAAGTTTTGGGGCTGGCCCGCAGGGTCAACCGACAGACCGATTTTTTTATGTAGATTGAGGTTTTGCTTGAGCACTAAAAAAAAAAATTTTGCGGAAATGAATCACCCTTATATATATATATATATATATATATATATATATATATATATATATATATATATATATATATATATATATATATATATATATTATCAGTTTAATTATATTTATATTATATATTGCCATTATTTATATTATACATTACCAATTTAATATAGTGGAAACCTAAAACATGCAAACCTTCTCAATAAGACAATTTATAGATAAATTGAGAAAAATATAGATAGCCCGAACTGGGAATCGCACCCTAATATATATATATATATATATACATTAGGGTGCTTGGTCTCCGATGGTGAAAAAATCAAGAAGGTTCATTATTAATATTCAAGGGTCGCTCAAAAACATTCAAAGTTCTTGAGCAAGGTTTAAATATTTAAATTTTCAGCGTAATCATGATTTCACAAATATAAACTATTGCTGCCACGAGAAAAAAAAAATTTGAAATATAAAATTCAAATTTCGATCATTTTTGATACTTTCGAAATTCGTGAGCGACTTCAGACAGATTGTGTTTTTTTTTTTTTTCGTCTCCAACGACTAAAATTCTCTTTTTCATCAATTCTCATTTTTCATTTTGTTATAAATAAGATTATCAAAACTTCAAAAAAAATCGTTTCTACAATATAAGTATCAAAAGATTATAAATTTTCTGAATCGGAAAAATAACTTATCGTATAAAGGTCTTTTTTTTTTAAAGTTTACGTCTTTGTTTCAAAAAAATTATTCAACAATTGATCGAAAAAATAGTTCTCACAATATAACTATCTATCAACTACAAACGTTATCTATGTATAAGTAACATTGGCAACGTAATTGTTTAACAGGATGTGAAATTTATTTTTCAAATATTACATTCGCAAAAGAATTAAATTTGTTAATAAAATTTCGCCTACGATGAATAATTGTTTTCTAAACAAAAACGTTAACTTTTTTAAAAAAAAAGTCCTCTACACGACAAGTTATTTTTTCGATTAAGAAAATTACAATCTTTTGCTACCTTTTATATTGTAAGAACATTTTTTTTTACAAATTTGTTAAAAAATTTTTTATAAATAATGACGTAAACTTTTTTTAAAATAAGGACTCTACACGATAAGTTATTTTTCCGATTCAGAAAATTTACAATCTTTTGATACTTATATTGTAGGAACGATTTTTTTGAAGTTTTGATGATCTTATTTATAACAAAATGAGAAATAAGAATTGATGAAAGAGAGATTTTAAGCCGTTGGAGACGAAAAAAAAAAAAAAAGACCACAATCTGTCTGTAGGGATACGTATAGACGTAATCCTTTAGAGAAAGACTATGTCTTATGTCCACTTTCTCTCTCTAGCAATCCCTGAAGATTTCCGAAGTTTAATTTTTTCAGTCCCGCAGCAAAAAATTTCAAAAAATCGATCAAAATTCGTATATACCATTCGATTCAGAATTTCGCCAGATGAATTTCTGTCGCATCGAAAAAAAAAAAATTTTTTTTTCTTTAATTGTTGATAAATTCCAAAAATTTTCAAAACGCATTTTCTTATTAAAAAAGTTTTTTTTTTAACTGTCATTACCCGTAGCTGTTTGGGTAATTGTTGAAACAAAATTAACCATCAGGTCATTTTATTTATTTTTCATTTTTTCTATTTTTTATTTAACAAAAAAGGATTTTTGCTTTTTTTAACTTTTAAATTCGAAAAAATTTTTTTGGAAGTTACCAATTTTTTTATGGTTGATATATGGTGTACGAAGAGAATAAAAAAAAGTTTGTAAAAATATTGATTCGCTTCCGAGTTACAGCCTTTTGTTTATACGCGCGCGGACAAAATGACGCGCTTTTTCGTTTTTCGCGCTTTGATAATTTTTATCTCAACAATTATTCGTCGTAGAGACTTCGATCAAAATTCATTTTGTTCGTTATTAAATCCCAAACATAATGATACTAATTTGTCTCAATAACTTCTTAATAGTTTCTGAGATATTCAATTTTACATCTAACTCTTTATAAAAAGAAGAATTTGTACAAACTGAATTTATGTCAACTTCCTGTTTTAAAGGTTTTCCAACATTTAGAAAAAAAAATTTTAAACATCGGTTTGTTCCGACGCCGACTATGATCTTGCACCGTTTTTCATACACATCGACTGGACTACTGTTGCCGTCGTTTCTTAGCTTCACGACACATGTGACGTCACTAACTAAAATTCGCCTCTTATTCCATTAATAGTTTAATAACAAACCCATGATTAAGCTTATACAAAACATTGATGTGTTCAAAAATGTTTAATTATTTGATACTGCATAATTTATATCTATGGTTTTATTGTAGCAAATCTACGGCATTTTCAAGAATGATTCTCATTTACGCCCATGTATAAAAACGAATTTTGAAAACTTATTTCTCTAAAACGGTGTAGTGATTCGACTTGAAATTTCAACAGTGATCCTTTTTTTTATAAATCTTTCAATAAAACAAATTTCAGAATTATGGTATTATTTTGAAAATCGGTATCAAACCTCCTCAATATAATAGCTTTAATTTTCACAGGCGTATTTTTATATCTCAATGAAACTTTTGAATCTGTTTTCGAGAAAAAAAAAATCTGTTTTTATTCTTGAAACACCCTAGTTTATGGAGTTATACAAAATAGCGTTAAAATATTAAATAAAAAAAAACTGGGTAATAGTTAGCCCTACGCGCCAGCTCAACAAGTTCCCGGTGTTTTCAAGCTCAAGGAGCTCGAAAACATGAATGTGACTACGGTAAAACACCCAGTACTTGAACATCTATTGGTTTTGATGAGCTTTTCAAGCTCAAACAATTCACGTTATATGTTCAAGCATGAAAATTTAAGAATCGAAAATAATTAATGAACAAGCGGTTTTTCAATTTTCATTAACGATTATGTTCAAAAAAATAGATGAATTCAGGCAGAAATCAATGGAAGTCATCAAAATTAGAATTCGAATGAGTTTTGACTCAGATCAGAGCGTTAATAAATAAATTATCCGAAAAATTTTAAAAACGGTGTTTCTTTAATTTTTTTATTGATAATATCATTTAAACTAAAGAACGTGTTGCATATCATAATGTAATGATCGAGAAAAAACATACAGACCAAGAGCTGGTATGATTTTTGGACTATTTGGTAAATTATATTCTGAGTTGTCCGGAAAAAACGAGGTAAATTGTTATTTTCTTTCAATTTTTTTCAACGTCCATATCTTTTGATCTAGTTAACCGATTTCGACGTTCAATGTGGCAATCGACGCGTTTTATTGAGTTCTAAAGCTGCCTAGATTTAGGGGTAGATCGGATAAGTCACTTTAAAGAGAATATTAAAAAAAAACCGTTTTTCTCCATTTCTTTCGCCAACGATATCTCTTGAACGAATTTACCGATTGAGATGGTTGTGGTGGAAATCGACGAGCTTTAGGGTGTTCCAGAGCTGATTCGATTTCGAAATCGATCGATTGAGCCGTTTCTAAAAAATTTAAAAAAAACGAAAAAAATAATTTTTTTTTTTGTATTTCTTTAATATCTTAGAGTCTATCTTATCGATAGATCTGAAATTTCCAGAAAAGGACGGCCAACACACACACACACACACACACACACACACACACACACACACACACACACACATACACACACACAATATATATACAGATAATCGGAAATCATTCTGAAAATAGTCAGAATAGCTTCCTAGGACCTCAAAACGTTAACATATGATGAAAATTCGATTTTCGGAAATTCGGGCGAAAACAATAACTTTCCGAATTTTTCAAAATTTGCGATTTTCTTATCAGGAAGTTAGAAAAATTAAAAACAACAAGCTGCTATGATTAAACCTTCAATTTTGAGGTGGAATACAGATAATCAAATTTAATAAAAGAATCTATAAGCGCACGACTGTTGAATGCGCAGTGAATTATGTCCCATAACCAGATATTTAAATAAGATAACAAATACTCGAATCAGCAGTCCATGTTGTTTGGGTGAAATTATACGAACATAAAATTCAAAATGTACAATACACGAGTAAAACCTTGCGTAAAATAAAAATAAAAATGAAAATAGAAATAATAATAATAATGACAATAATAATTATTATAATAATAATCATAACAACAATAATAACGATAATAATAATAATAATAATTTTAGTAAACAATTGCAAGATGCCATGGCAAATTCAAAAGTTTCAATAACCATCTGATGATTTTTTTAGACTCCCTAATTAAAGAGCAGAATAAGAATTGTCGTAGGACTTAGTCGTTAATTAATGATAGATTTACACTTCACCCGTTACAGTTTATATATGAAATTTGTAGAATTTACATTATAAATTTGCATGAATTTCAAATAACATCACAACGAAAAAAAAGTGTTTTTCCAGCAAAATTTACAACTAAATTAACACCGATCTATTCATTACATATTATTACTGCTGTTGTTATAATTAATTATTATTTACCAAAATAGAATAGAATTTTTACTTTTTCGTAATAAATCTTCAATACATTTTGTGATGTGAGCCATCCATTCTTGTTTCTCTGTAGCAGTAGCAGCATAAACAGCGAATGATTTTGTAACTGTCCTTATAAGCCATCCATTTCGATACTCTGTAAGTAGATATTCCACTATTAGAATGCTTCCCGGGAAAAAATGATTAGTCCTGATCAGACATGAAAAATGGACATGCCTGATCAGGCATGTTCAGGACTGATCAGGTACGTTCATGTCTGTTCATGCCCATCCGGGAAAAAAAACTATATATAAAGTATGGTTCTATATAATTGTATATAATTATGTATAACTATATTATATTATATATCATTATTACTATAAAAATAAAAAAAAAATAAAAAATTCGGGCGTGTGAGGGATTTGAACCGTGGACCTTGCGCTCGAAAGTTTAACACGCTACCCACTGACCTAAGAGATTTAGTTAAAAAGTAAGTTTCGTATGAACTTTAAGTAATAAAAATCTTACATGTGATAGATTCTTGGTCAACAAAATTTTCTATTTATGTACAGGCATGAACAGACATGAACAGGTATGATCAGGCCTGAGTGTATTTAACGCTTCAGACATGAACAGGCATGAACAGACATGAACAGGCATGATCAGGCCTGAGTGTATTTAACGCTTCAGGCATGAAAAGGCATGGACAGATATGATCAGGCCTGATCATGTCTGATTTCAGGCTTGATCATACATGAGCAGGCATGATCAGGTCTAATTTCAGGCCTGATCATACATGAACAGGCATGGTCAGGTCTGGTCATTTTTTCCCGGGTTCTTTTAATCCATATATACTATCCCAGAGTCACGGTATTATCCTTGGCGATATATTGCAGTATTTGACTGGAAAGGTACGGTTAATTCATTGTCAATTTGCGGCAATCGTGAGGTATTTTATGGTAAAAGTGCAGCATTGTTGGGTAACATTGCGGTATTTCATCGGAAACGTGCAGATATACTGCAAAATTACGGCATTTTACCGTAAAGTTAAGTATTTCACTGTGTTACGGTAAAAATGCCACTAATTGCGGTAAATTCCCGAAAATTTCTGCATTCTACTGTAATTTGCTGCAAATTATTGCAAAATGCGGCAAATTTGCAGTAAGATACGGTATTCTGCGGTAAAATAAGGTAATTTACCGTAATACGGATCCGTTAGGGATTTTATACCAAGAAACGTTCAAACACATACATGTCACGCATACATAGGTAACGCAAAACAACCGGGTCTCTATATCGGAGTCAAGTGTATGTATAACCTCCATCGGGGAAAAAATCCTATCTGGCATACGAAAAGAACTAGTTATTCTCATCCCAACAAGAGATTGGACTTCGGGTGTCGTCAGTTTTTACTCCCATTCTGAATGTTTTATGGACTAAATATTCTCCCACTTATCTCTACGCATGCGCAGTTTATAAATTTTCGGTATTAGGGGCGATTTCCGAGGTCCATTCTCTTACTGGGACCACAATAGTGCACTCAGGGCGAAGGATAACTCTGCACTGAACTATGCGATGCTGATAACTAAAGGAAAAGATACAAAATTGTTTGTGAGAAAATGGTAGCACATGGAAAAAAGAAAACTTGAATAGTTACAGAATAAAATGTAAAAACCAGCCCGTCATAACAAAAGTTAGAATATATACTATAATTTTTTAATTTTATCCTGTAAAAAATTAGTTGCAAATTAAGCAGTAATATTTACAGTTTGAAAATGTAAATCGTACACAACAAATTGTAAAATAATTATTACCTTTTGCTCACAGAAAATTTGTTTCTTCAAAAATCATCTAATTCTCTTTAAAACTATAAAAATTACAGTTTAGCCGTTGTGTGAAAATTAAAGTATCAAATAAGAAAATTTGTTGAGTGGTTCGAGAAGATTTACAGCATGGGCATTCAATTATGAACCTTAATGAAGAAAATGGAGCTATTACATCTCACACTGTAATTTTTAAAATTTCTATCTCAAGTATCATCAATACTTTAGCAATCACGAACTTTTACTATTTAAAATGTAAAAATAGTAAAACTATATTTTAAAATATCGTTAATAAGTTTCAGAAAATTAAAAATTAACTTTTTAAACTTTTGCAGCTTGACAATCATTCATTAAAGCTTTAAAATTGAAAATTTGTGTTTCAATTCCATGAAGTCACTTGCATTCGAATTTGTAAGTTTTACAATTTAGATACTGAAATTTAGGACCGTATCACGGTAATTAGCTGGATGTACGAAAATACTAATTCTATTCAATTGTCAGTAAATATTTTTGAAATAGTATATGTGAGTGCACGTTGCACTAAGCCAAGACCCATGCTCCAATATTAGAGATTATCGGCAGAAAAAACAGTTAACTTGAATCAAGGAAAATATTCTTGATTCAAGATTTTTTTTTATCGATTCGGAAAATAAAAATATACTTGCACCAAGTAAACAATTATCTTCAAATTTTTATCTTGAATCAAAATATTTTTTCTCATGTCAACATATTTTTACGCTTAAATCAAAAGATTTTCACTTGTTTCAAGAGCTTATATTACTTAAAGCAAGAGATATTTTTTTTTAAGCAAGATACATAATTTTTTGCGGCAATATTGCATTCTCTTGTCTAAAGAAAACAAACTTTCTCGGAACAAGTGCTATACTTTGCATGCAAGTATTTTTATGTGCTCTGACGAAGAAAACAAAAGTTGCTGAAGCCAAGAAAAAAAATTTCTTGGGAGAAAAAATAGATATAGAGAAGGGGAAAATCACGAATGCTTGGCAGCTGCAGCAGGAGTAGTTCAGTGCTCACCACGAGATCGCGCCCAGCCACTTATATTTTCCCTGGTAAGAAAGATATTCTAGAATTGTTATATTCCAAATTTAAATACAATTGTGTTCAAGTATTCTTTTGTCACCTGACAGAGTAACAAGTACCTTTTTGGAATGTACTATAGTATATCCTATAATACATCATGACTTTAATATATAATATTAATATATGCTTGAATAATTTTCTCGAAATAAAAAAACGAAAAATTACGTTTAGATGAAAAAAAGAAAAAAAAATTTTACATTTCGCAGTGGGTTCTATCACTATTTAAACTAAATTGAAACTAAATAAGTTTTTATAATTTTTACGTAAAACTTGCTGAGAAAAGACTGTAAATTTTAAAGCTTATCGAATAATACTTTGATAATTTTCATCAAATATTACAGTGTGAGAAAGTAAACTTGATACATTTTCAAACTGTAGTATTTCATAGTTAAAATGTAAAACTTACTGCGCGGCGCCAAACTGTAACTTTCAAAGTTTCGTTTATGAAGCGCTGCGTTACTATTTGAAAATGTAATAAATGCTCGTTCGAACAGCAATTATTCCTGTTTTCTTTTTTCCGTGCAGATAATTGAGTATAATTACTTAATCAATATTGTATTTATTAAAAACAAAATAACCTTACAAATAAATTAATTTAAATAAGCTAATGTTGAACATCATCAAATTTATTTGACAAGACAGCGCGCTGATAAAGAAAAATGATTTAATCCATGCTAAGTGTATACCTATATATTAGTCGATTCAAATTATTTTTAATCATTTCTAATTGTTTTGAATAATTTCAAATAATTTTTCTTAATCAGGGTGTACTTACAATGTTGCTCTTATAACCCTATTTAGAAAATCTCATAGAATCAAATAGATTCTCATAAATTCCTATGGAGATTTTATAAGAATAAATGAGTTCTATGAGAAGTGATACAGTTAAGTATAGGGCCTTATGCATACAGCGAAAAGAATGACAAATTTTTTAAGGAGGTTCATCGGTAGCAGTAGTTCGCAACTTTTAGAAAGATTTCTCCCGTGTAAAATATTCTAACTACAATAAGAAGTGTTTGAGATACAGTACACTTTTGCGCATCCTCTTATATGCGCAGAAGTATAAAAATGATTGCGTCTTTTCTCAGACTTGACTACGTTGCATTCTAACTGAGAATATTTTTCCCCTTGAGCATGTGTTGTAGAAAGTGTTTTGAATAATTTCGAGGTTATACATAGTTGAAGACAACAAATAATAAATAATAATGACTTCGCGATTAAATTTAAAAAATTCTAAATTTAAAAAATAATTTATAATTATTATAATCTGTTGGGCTCCTACAGTGTTTTAAACTTACCGCGCACTGCAACGTTGCCAAGTCACTATCTCTCACTTGTCAGGTTATGGAAGAAAGCTTGAAAATTATTAAAAGTAACAAACTTTAAAAATTAATTACAAAACAATGAATACCGCTCGTTTATGTTTTTATTGAAAAAAATTACTTATTATAAATTGAATTAATAATTTTCAGCTTATAAAAAAATGTTGTAAAAAAAGTATGATTGTTATTTAATAAAATGCTCACTCTAACTACGGTCAACATAAAGAGTTCATGTTAAATGTACAATTTTTAATTGTTAAAATTTCGAAATTTGGTACCGCAAGGATTATTTTAAAAAATTCCTACGAATACAGGACTCTTCAAAGTATTTGTATTTAAAAATTGAAAGATATTGTAAAAAAAGTGATTATTAAAAGTTGTTCCGTCGATAACGAAAGTCTGATGTTAATTGTCATCTTATTAACGTAAAATTCCAAAACATTTAAAAGAGTCACCACCTGGCGGTACGTAATTTAAATTCACCACCACGTCGAGTCGCACCGCAAACGCGCGCGCTCATTATAGCTTCGGTTTCGCTATGTCTCATCGTCGCACTTATGCCTTAAGCATCTCTCTGTCGCACGGTTGTCTGATTTTTCCGTTTGGTCGAACCAACGCACCGGTGTCACCGCGTTTTTCTGCACCAGTTGACTACGAGTCTTACTACCGAGCGCACACACTGTGAGCATTTTGGCTATAATTCTCAAGCTAACAATTCTAATTTCATTAAATAAATTAATTATCTGTTATAATTTAACTGCATCGTAAAGAGATAAGTATTCCTTGACATCATCCAGGTATTAATTGGACTTATTTCATAAAAATTAACCCATATTTTTGTCAATCTCAAATTCCCGTGGTTACTGCGTCGTATTTAAAACAAGTCGGAACCTGTTACGCGTGGGTCCTACCCATTCAACCCGGGATTCCTTTCGTGTTTCATTGATTAGTCAATTTAATTGTGTTCGGCATTTAATATTAATATTAATATTAATATTAAATAACAACAATACAATTAACAGTGATTAGTTAATAATTATACATCATTCATTATTATTAAACATTCGGTACATCTTGAGGTGAAATTTCCCGCGTTCGTCATTATTATCATTGTTAATAAATATTCATCCGTGATCAATTACTTAAGTTCAGTATACATTCAAGTAACGGCCTAGTCGCCAACTAATAGTCGGTCAATTCCAATTGATCAGATTCAATTAACTGCAGTAAATATTCGTCTCTGTCACGAACATAACTAAGTAATCTAATTCAATAGATTTGATCTAGACATCATTCCATTCAACGACTAGTCGCATCATATTGTCCATCGGCAATAACATTGAATTTCCAACTTCTGCAAGCTAACTGCAAGCTATCAGCATTCTGCGCGTATACATATACGTTGTTCTGGTGTCAATTGTTCAACGAGTTATCATCATCCTTCTGATATCAATATTTCATACCGTTCATTGCAACTTCTTCAAAGGGTTTTATGCCGTAGTGCTTTCCCTAACTTTTTGGGTCCAAATATATTCTTCAATTTGATACCCAATCACGACTTTTATTTAATACTACCCAATTCACCCGTTCATCCTCCTTATAAATTAACTTAAACTAGAATACTAATTCAATTTTATTTTCAGATCATTTAGATAATTAATAAATAAGTTAAACAATAGAAAAAAGGGATTAATTTCCCACTAACATTTTTGGTGCCTCCTGTGAGGTAACTCGATTGGACGATTTAAACATACACCAATAAACTTTAATTACCAAGCGTAGCTAACAGATTGATTCAACACATCATTTAGTACCGACCGTTGACACCGCCGCATCTGGAGGATCGTCTGCAGTGATACCGAGCTAAGTTCACATTTTATTTAACACTACTGACAGTATATCTAATTTTCTGTCAAATAATTATTTAGTTTATTTTATTTATCTTATTCATTTAAATATACTTTGAATTTTATTTTATTATTTGTCCATTTCGAATTGAGTTGTGCAATTCTGAGATTACATCAGTGGTTTGTCGCAAGACTTTCAACTGTTGCGATCGGTGAATTGTTCAAGTCTTCGAAATCTCAATTTAATTGAATTGGTAGCTAAATTTGAAATTTCTGAATCGATTGACTCTTCTGATCCTATCAATTATTTAATCTGAGGATCATTGGATTGTCGTGATCATCGAGGTCACTCGATTACAGTAATTAACTATCTTTTAATTTATTCGCGATTAATTGAGGAATTGGATTGTTTGATTCTTGGGATTACTTCAATTGAGTGATTTTGTCGCTCAATTTCGGTGATTTGCGAGTCACTCAGTTGAATTTTTTCAGTTCTCTTATTGCCGGTTGTGTTACATCTCAATACCCGATACTTCAATTTATCTAATTATTCAAAATGTCAGAACCACCGATAATAGACGTAAACCTCGCACTGATCGTGAAAAAACGTAATATCTTAACACGGTATTTAAACAAAATAGCCGGTTTGGTGAATGCCCAGCAAATATCTGATCTACAAGCATCATTACGATTCGAACGAGTTAAACCCTTGTTTCGCGAATATGAAGAACTCGTCAATGAATTGATCGAGGCTCAACCGACATCCGACGAGTCCGAACATTTCGATCAAGTATCAAACGCGTATTATGGACTTGAAGAACATCTCACGCCCGATGAGGCAGAAGTTCCAGTACACAACAGCACGACTATAGGGAATACGACTCAAACTGAAAAACAAACTTTACAAAAACTACCAGTCCCACAACTACCTACCTTCTCGGGTGACTATAACGAGTGGATATCTTTTTCAAATCTCTTTCGGGGTATTATTGACAAACGTGACGATATCGCCAATATTGTAAAATTTCAATATTTGAAAACGTGCGTGAAGGGGGAAGCCGCGCAACGGATTATACATTTACAGGCCTCGGATGAAAATTACCAGGTGGCTTGGACCATCCTGAAAGGAACGTATGAATTAAAACGGGTGTTGAGAAACAAACACATCGGTGCAATATTTGAGCTCAAAAAACCGGAAACGGCCAACCCAGCCACCCTTGGACACATATTGAACACAGTCAGACAGAATTTGACATCCCTCGAAACTCTCGGAAGCCAACCAGCTCATGATTGCTTTATCTGGCATCTCGAAAGAATTTTACCCGATTCCGTTTCAGAAAAATGGCAGGATACTCTCAAACCAGACGATTCCCCCACTGTCGAAGATATGTTTAAATTTTTGGAAGCAACAATCTCGCGTATGCACACTAAATCCGCGTCCAACACAAAAAATAGTAATGCTAACAAACGTACCTTTACCGGTTTCCCAAATCAATCGAAGACTTTCAAAAACGCGGATGGAGATCGCGCGCTTGTCATTGCTACAAAATCCTGCGATTATTGTCGAGCTACTGATCATTATTTGTACCAATGTAGGGAATTCGACAAGCTAACTATCCCTAAACGATGGGAGTTTGTAAAACAACGTAACCTCTGCAGAAATTGTCTCGGAAAGAACCATTCTCCATGTACCTCCAGATACCATTGCAAACACTGTACGAAATTCCATCATTCAAAATTGCACTCCACAAAATCCTCCCTTGGCGGCGATCATCAGAAAAGGAAGGATCCGCCTAAGTAACTAGGACCCGAGAATGTTAGATCGCTGGGTCTTACTCACGCGAGTACGACTTTGATGATGAGCGCCATGGTTCGGATTCGAGCAGCATCCGGTCTATTCGCGACAGCTCGGGCATTATTGGATACGTGTTCTACCGTTCATCTCATTACTTTAGAACTCGCTAAACGTCTTCAATTACCAATCCGCCGATCTACTGAATCTATTCACGGGGTAAATGCACTCTCAACACATACGATAGGCAAGACAAGCGTGGTGCTTGAATCTATGATCAATCCCAGTTACCGTAAATTCATATCATGTACTGTAATCGAACAAATCACTGGTCTCGAACCCCGTGACGTTTTCCCACGTGATCAGTTAGAATTGCCAAAAAACTTACCTCTCGCAGATCCGAATTTTCATATACCCCGTCCTGTCGATATACTAATTGGTGCGGGCACCACAGTCGCGCTCTTACAATCCGGCCAAACAAACATCAGCCCTACACAAGGTGATCTATTACTACAAAAAACACATTTAGGCTGGGTGGTCGTTGGGGGGTTGGAAGCCAATAAAAAGGCACGAATTGATTCGTGTTGTTTGGTTAACTTACAACAAACTTTAGAAAGGTTTTGGGAGATCGAAGATCTATCCAACAAAACCGTAAAAACCACTGAAAATGACTTATGTGAAAAACATTATGTAGATCACGTTCAACGTGCTTCTGACGGGAAATATGTCGTTAAATTACCATTTCGGTACGACGATTTCGATTTAGGTGAGTCTCGTTCGCAGGCACTTCGTCGATTCTATTCATTGCAGCGGAAGTTACAGGCCAATCCAGAGCTGAAACTAGAATACCACAAGGTCATGCAAGAGTATCTCGATCTCGGACATATGTCTCTCGTTTCGGACGAATTTCTTCCGGGGTATTACATTCCACATCATGCAGTCATCAAAAATTCCAGTACTACAACGAAATTGCGAGTCGTCTTTGATGCTTCGGCTAAAACTAGCACTGATTTATCACTCAACAAGGTACTTATGGTCGGAGCTACTATCCAGGACAAACTATTTGAACATTTATTGCGTTTCCGCACTCATGTATTTGTCATAACAGCAGACATCGAGAAGATGTACCGGCAGATCTGGATCGCCCCTGAAGACCGGCGATACCACCGCATCTTTTGGTACAACGATGGACACATCTCTGTATTCAATTTAAATACGGTAACTTTCGGTGTCAGTTCGTCTCCATTCTTAGCCATTCGTACTATACATCAACTCGCACGTGAAGAAGCAACGACGTTTCCACTGGCTAGTTCTATTGTTCAGCGAGATTTGTACGTCGATGATCTTCTGACAGGAGCCGATTCCTTGGATGAAGTCCTACGGTTGCGTGACGAGATCATCAACTTATTGAAGGTCGGCGGGTTCAACATTCGTCAGTGGGCTTCCAACCACAGTCATGCATTGGACAACGTTGCCAGCAAAACATTCCAGTCCACATCTGGTATGCCGCAGGAAGCTATCTCTAAAACATTAGGAATAGCTTGGAATTCGCAGTCAGACACTCTCGTCTATACGTCCAAACCGATTGCTCTCAAGGAAAAATTCACGAAACGTCTCATTCTCTCTGAAATCGCGAAAATTTTCGATCCATTAGGTCTACTCGGTCCAATTGTTTTCGCAGCTAAGGTAATCATGCAAGATTGTTGGCGTCTAAAAATTGGATGGGATGAATCCGTGTCCCAGGAATTGGCAGCAAAATGGTTAGCGTTCGCAGAGCAATTAACTAACATGTCGGCAATTGACATCAACCGTCGTCTCATCATCAGCCAACCCACTGGAATCGAAATCCACGGTTTCTGCGATGCCAGTAAACTGGGGTATGGAGCTTGTCTTTATATCCGTTCTACCAACAGCTCGAATCAAGTCTGGGTACGCCTAGCTTGTTCGAAGTCACGTGTCGCACCAATCAAGGAGACTACGATTCCTAAACTTGAACTCTGTGGGGCTCTCACCCTTGCTAAGCTATATCACGACGTTCGGTCAACTCTAGGAGTCTCCATTTCGCGCTCAATCCTTTGGTCGGATTCCACAATCGCTCTCGCTTGGATTAAAAAATCTCCAGTTTTGTTGAAGGTATTCGAATCGAATCGAGTCGAGGAAATTCAAAAACTCAGCGTCGATGTCGAATGGAGGTACGTGGGAACCAAAACGAATCCAGCTGATGCCTTGTCCCGTGGGCAATATCCACAAGAATTCCAAAACAATTCGAATTGGTTCCAGGGTCCACATTGGCTATCACAGCCATCCAGCGCTTGGCCTACAAATCCTACTGTCGAAGTTCGTAGCCCCCCAGATCCTATAGAACCTCAATGTCTCATTGTACAATCGGAAACATCCGTCGTTTTTGATCGCTTCTCATCTTATTCTAAACTCATTGTCGTCATTTCACGCTGTCTCCGATGGCGGTCTTCTAATATCTTCAAGACCGAGCATGTGTCTGTCACTGAACGTCATCAAACTGAAACTCGGATTCTATGTCAAATTCAACAGGAACAGTTTGGAGCGGAGATCAACAATTTGAAAAAGGACAAACCAGTCAAGAGTGCCAAATTAGGGGCTTTCAATCCCTACATCGACGACAACGGATTACTCCGGGTTGGTGGTCGTTTAAAAAATTCTATGTTAACTCGCACACAGAAGCATCCAATTCTCTTGCCATCTCATCATCATGTGACTGACCTCATCATTCGTGAAACACATCAACGTATGCATCATGCTGGAATCCAAAGTACTCTGTTCGCTCTTCGTCAAAAATTCTGGTTGCTTGATGGCAAGAATCAGGTTCGTAAAATCGTTCACAAATGTGTCGTTTGCATTCGTCATCGTCCAGAGCCCATACAGTACAAAATGGCGGATTTGCCAACATCTCGAGTCCAAGGTTCGTCTGCGTTTGAACACACTGGGTTGGATTTTTGTGGTCCTTTCCTCATCAAGGAAAAACGTTATAATCGTGCATCTCGATCTCGTAATACAACTCTCATCAAGGCATATGGTTGTATTTTCATTTGTATGTCCACTCGAGCAGTACACATCGAAATCGTCAGTGACCTGAGTACTGATGCATTCTTAGCTAGCTTTCGACGATTCATCGGTCGTAGAGGTATTCCATCACATGTCCATTCGGATAACGGTTTGAACTTCGTTGGTGCCAATAACCAGCTTCATGAACTTTACAGTCTTCTCCAATCTAAGGATCATCAAGATCAAGTGCTTTCTTTTTCTAGTCCACGTAACATCACTTGGCATTTCAATCCACCCCTCTCGCCTCACTTCGGTGGAGTGTGGGAGGCGGCCGTAAAATCATTCAAACATCATTTTAAGCGCGTGGTTGGTACTCAATCTTTAATGTTTGAGGAATTAGCCACGTTAGCAGTAGATATTGAAGCCATTCTTAATTCCAGACCTCTCTGTACTATTTCTACTGATCCAAACGATCCTATTGCTCTGTCTCCTGCCGATATCTTAATCGGTAAAAAATTAACATCTTTGCCTGATCCTGACTTACTTTCTGTACCAGATAACAAATTATCCACCTGGAGGTTCCTTACCAAGGCCAGACAAGATTTTTGGAAACGGTGGCAGCTTGAATACCTCAACGAGATGCAAAAACGTCACAAATGGCAAAAGGATGGTGCTGTGGAGCTCAAGAAGGGTTCAGTCGTCATCCTCATCGATAAAAACAAACCCTGTATGGTGTGGGAACTGGGAGTTATCACTGAGGTGTATCCAGGAAGCGACGGTGTCATACGTGTCGTCGAGGTCAAAACAGCACGAGGAGTCTATACTCGGAATACTACGACGTTATGTCCATTACTACCTGACACTCAACCTACATCATAATGTTAATCATCATTTAACTGATTTATAAACATATTGTAGACACTCATACACTACTTACACTACCCATACTCATTCATATTCACATCTCGCGGGCGGG
Organism: Microplitis demolitor; assembly: GCF_026212275.2. Classification (NCBI taxonomy): domain Eukaryota; kingdom Metazoa; phylum Arthropoda; class Insecta; order Hymenoptera; family Braconidae; genus Microplitis; species Microplitis demolitor. The sequence continues at coordinate 10,599,636 of NC_068545.1, forward strand.
AGCGTGTTCCGTCGATAACGGAAGTCTGATGTTAATTGTCATCTTATTAACGTAAAATTCCAAAACATTTAAAAGAGTCACCACCTGGCGGTACGTAATTTAAATTCACCACCACGTCGAGTCGCACCGCAAACGCGCGCGCTCATTATAGCTTCGGTTTCGCTATGTCTCATCGTCGCACTTATGCCTTAAGCATCTCTCTGTCGCACGGTTGTCTGATTTTTCCGTTTGGTCGAACCAACGCACCGGTGTCACCGCGTTTTTCTGCACCAGTTGACTACGAGTCTTACTACCGAGCGCACACACTGTGAGCATTTTGGCTATAATTCTCAAGCTAACAATTCTAATTTCATTAAATAAATTAATTATCTGTTATAATTTAACTGCATCGTAAAGAGATAAGTATTCCTTGACATCATCCAGGTATTAATTGGACTTATTTCATAAAAATTAACCCATATTTTTGTCAATCTCAAATTCCCGTGGTTACTGCGTCGTATTTAAAACAAGTCGGAACCTGTTACGCGTGGGTCCTACCCATTCAACCCGGGATTCCTTTCGTGTTTCATTGATTAGTCAATTTAATTGTGTTCGGCATTTAATATTAATATTAATATTAATATTAAATAACAACAATACAATTAACAGTGATTAGTTAATAATTATACATCATTCATTATTATTAAACATTCGGTACATCTTGAGGTGAAATTTCCCGCGTTCGTCATTATTATCATTGTTAATAAATATTCATCCGTGATCAATTACTTAAGTTCAGTATACATTCAAGTAACGGCCTAGTCGCCAACTAATAGTCGGTCAATTCCAATTGATCAGATTCAATTAACTGCAGTAAATATTCGTCTCTGTCACGAACATAACTAAGTAATCTAATTCAATAGATTTGATCTAGACATCATTCCATTCAACGACTAGTCGCATCATATTGTCCATCGGCAATAACATTGAATTTCCAACTTCTGCAAGCTAACTGCAAGCTATCAGCATTCTGCGCGATTCGAATCGTAAGACCGATCTGATCCGTCGGTAATCTTGCCTCTGCGCATACATATATTCGAAGCTTTCATCAATTCAACGGTCTCTAGTACCAAATACTATCCAATTGTTCCCCAGCGGACAATTGGAATTCTTGCTTATATACAGACGTGTATATCTTGCATATAATTCTTACAACGCAATACGACGATCCAGCATCGCGTAATACCTAACTGTATACGTTCATACATACATCTAACACGCATACACTCATACATATACGTTGTTCTGGTGTCAATTGTTCAACGAGTTATCATCATCCTTTTGATATCAATATTTCATACCGTTCATTGTAACTTCTTCAAAGGGTTTTATGCCGTAGTGCTTTCCCTAACTTTTTGGGTCCAAATATATTCTTCAATTTGATACCCAATCACGACTTTTATTTAATACTACCCAATTCACCCGTTCATCCTCCTTATAAATTAACTTAAACTAGAATACTAATTCAATTTTATTTTCAGATCATTTAGATAATTAATAAATAAGTTAAACAATAGAAAAAAGGGATTAATTTCCCACTAACAAAAGTGATACTGGCTTTCAAACATAATATTTAGTGACCTTCGACAACTTTAGATTAATAATTTTAAATAATATTAAACTTACTTAACTCAAATTTTTATTTAAAAGTATAAATCGGAATTTCATCGTTGAAATTTAAAGACTCTATAAATCAAAATTTCAACTTACTCCTCTGTCTATCCGATCTATTACTCCTGACTACTTTCCAGCACCCCGCTTTTCAGCTGCAACTTCTAATCTTTTCCTCACTTCAATTCAACCAACGGATCAGGAGATTCGGTAGTATCTCACGCCAAGTACATGTCAAATCCCATATATTTATATTAAAACACACACACACACACAAATATCTCTAGGAACCTTACATATATACAATTCAATAAGTTCATACAACTATAATAATAAACATGTTATACACTAAAAATGATATGGGTAAAATATCAAATAGAAAAAAAAAGCTAAACTTACGTGCTTCGTCTGCCAACGATTCCAGTTTGACTTCTTCTAAAGGTATGATATGTTGTTTGTTGTACTAATATAAACACATATGCAAAACACGTAGAATATTTAAATATTTCAATTGATACCGCTACTATGAAGAATCATTTAAAAAAACTTACTTTTTTTTTATTAATAACAATATTTCCATAAACCAATATATCATTAAAGAGAAAAAATTGTCGTGGTTTGGATTTTTTTCGACACATTTTTATTAAAACCCCCTCGCCAACCAAGACTCTTCCAGGTACTGCTAAAGACTGCAAAAAAAATATTTTTATTACTATCCAAAAGTAGAAATCTTCGAAGTCAGGGTTGTAAATGGGTGATTAAAGAATTTTTGATGAAAAAAAATGTTCCAAACTAATTATTTACATCCTTGGATAATCGAATGACTTTACAATTACAACGAACTAGAAAAATAGTAAAAGCATATTCATTCTTAAGTGACTCAAAGTTCACTGATTCATTTTAAGAGTATACTCTTTAATTTCTGGCGGGTCTGAACGTAATGTTAAAATCGATGTTCATGAATACCGTTTAGGTAAATTTTCAAAAAAATATCAATAAATCCAAGTCGTTAAATAATTATGTTGCGTGTTACACGTCAAATTAAACTAAATATTACTCAATAAAGTTCGAAGAGTTTAAAAGCAAAAACAAGTGTACACTTGAATTTCACAATTACTATTTTCGAGGATAGAAAATATTGAGTAATATTATAGTCAATAGCTTTTTACAGGGCGAAATTTTGGTTTTCAAGTTCGAATTCAAAATTAACAAGTGATTTATGACCACTTTACCATCGATAAAATGGAGCATTATCTGATAAAGAAAAGCGATTTAAAAAGATTTAAAAAAAATTTTTTCAATAGTTTTTAATTTTTCCATACACTAGATCCTCCTAATTTTTAAGTATTAAATCCTCTTGAAAAGTTTCAAATCCCTCGTTATTCAATCATTTCGGGAGATTTGAAGTTATTCAATTTTCTAAATATTTTACGATAATTTTTAATCATTAAATAATAGTCAGGTTTCCTCATTGTTAAAAACTTGGGACGATTAGAAAATATAAATTTTTTTTAATATTTTTAAATAGTTTTCAATTATTTAATAATAACAAAATTCTATTTTATACGAAGATTCAGAAGTATTCAATAATATTACAATTTTCGAATTCTTTCAAATTGTTTTTAGTAGCTAAATAATACTGAAAAATCGATTCATGGAGAGATTTCATAAATACTCAATTTTTTGAATATTTCCAAATCCTTTTAAATCACTGACTAATGGCTGGATCTTATTTTATAGTACGATTCGAAACTAATTTGCAATCATCATAGTTTTTAAATACTTTTGAATTTTAATCACTAAATAATAGTGAGATTTCGGTCCATGGAGCGATTTATTATGATTCGAAAGTACTCAATTTTCTTTAATACTTCCAAATACTTTTCAATCACTAAAAAATATCTGAACTCCATTTTTTTAGGGAGCTTTGGAACGATTTAAAATTATTAAAATTGAGAAATATTTAAAAACGTTTTTCAATCGCTAAATAATACTGAAATTCCGATCCATGGAGATTTAGAACGATTCAAAAGTACTCAATTTTTTGAATACTTCACGCAGAGAATTTTTTAAAGATTATCCATAAAGTTTGGCACTGTAAGGACATTTAACCACTCTGATTAAAAAAAAAATGATTTTGAATAATTCAAAACAATTTAAAATGATTGAAAACAATTTGAATTGACCAATATATAGATATACACTTAACATGGAGCAAATCATTTTTCTTAATCAGGGCAACAACTGGATTTTTACTATGTTGTTAGTAGAAATTGCACTTCATTTATATGCTATCGAGTAGTATATTTTACAATGTGCAAGAGAAAAATTTAGATATGTACCACATGTCCTCACAGTATTAAATTTTTTGGGTGATTTTTATTGAAAATTTCTCTGGATGTTCCAAACAATTTTCAAGCACAAAAAAATTTTTTTAATCGCTTCAAATACTTTTTAATTTATATTGAGAATTCAAAAAGAGTAAAAAAATTAAAATTTATTTTTAAATCTTTTCTAATCACTTTTCTTAATCAGAGTTACTCGATCACCACATTGAAATTCGCAACCCTGTGTATACTTACCAAATATAGTCATGTATTCCTTACCTGACCAGAACTACCAAAGCAATTCTCAACCATTGTAATGCGGCGAGCATTAGCTTCACTGTTTACTGTAATAAAAATGAATACCATAGGCTAAAAATAATCGAGTTTCTTTAAGCTACAAACAATAAAGCTATAATGTGGCTTATAGAGATTACAATATAGCTTCATTGTTTATCACTGTTGCGTATAAGTTTAATTATGCATTAAACCCTAACATCATTTGTAACTGAAAGAATCAGATTAATAATAATAGAATAATGTCTACACTTGATTTAATTTAGGATAACTCGTTTTTTTTTTTTTTTTTTTTTCCTATTAATATAAACATTGTAACTGTCATAAAATAAAGCCAACAGTGGGTACTTAATATTCAGAAGTGAGCATAAAAAAAAAATATATATATGTATATATATATATATATATATATATATATATATATATATATATATATATATATATATATATATATATAAGTACTTGGAACTCGATACTGCACATTCTATATATCTAATGATTTAAAAAGATAATTAAACTATAAAATAATAAATAAATAAGAACAAAAACGTCAAACTAACCAAGTCGATCGACCATGGTATAAAAAGTTGACGTATGACTACATGACTGTTATCTGTAAATGTGGGTCGGTGACAATTGCAGAAAACTAGATACGAGGTCCCTAGATGGGGATTTGTTGTATCCCAATGGTTCCAGGTGTCTCTACCTGTTAATTAATCAGTGAACTAGGGAGGGGCGATAGTAACAAAAAAATCTATATTTATTTTCAATAATAGTCGATACTCCAATTTTTGCTATGGCTGACTATTTTTTTAAAATTTATATTTTTAAACTGAATTAATTTTATAACTAAGTGCCCTCAACTCGATTTTGTTTTTTCAACAATTTTTGCGATTTTTTTTTTACACAATGAGTTTTTCCAAGCTTTCTCAATATTTTTTCATCATGAAATTTATTCAAACAAGAGTAGATGTGAGATCTGGTATATCATTACAATGTTAAACGACCTATCCATAATTTAATTATTTAATTAAATAATAATCATAACAATCATACTAATCATTCTAATTATGAAATAACAACTATTATTCTAGTAACATTGGCGTGTGACTCCTAATGCTTCTGCGCAATAGTAACTTGACTAACTGGCACGTGCTCCAGTAGAGACGATAACATAAATGCTGAATAATTACAATCGCACATTATTTGCTGTAGAATAAGCTTTTAATTTGTTGTTTCACTGATTTATGCTTTGTACTGACCATTTTATCTATTTGCATGAATTAAAAAATAATATGTCTATTGTGATGAAGAGAAATATAGAATTATTCATGAAAACTTTCAATTCAAAAATATTGTTCTCCAAATCAATGAGTACAGAGGTTAATAATTAATAAATAATGTTTATGTTATTATTTTAATTAATTTAATTACTGACAAGTTATTGAGAATATTTACAGACCAAACCAGTTTATGTCAAACGAATATTTTCTGGTATACAACCCACTGGTTCAATTCATTTAGGTAATTATTTAGGAGCAGTGAAAGAATGGGTTAAATTACAGGATGAAACAGAATGTCTCTGGAGTATAGTAGATTTACACGCAATAACTATGCCACAGGTAATATAATTTTCACAAAGTATTCGATTTATTTATTTATTATAATTAATACTTAGGATGCCGAAACATTGAGAGGAAACATATATAAAATGGCGGCAACACTTTTAGCTTGCGGCATCGACCCACAAAAAAGTATTATTTTTCAACAGTCTACTGTATCAAGACATACAGAGTTGGCATGGGTTTTAGGGTGTTCGTTAACAATGAAAAAACTTGCTCTGTTACCGCAATTCAAAGAGAAGAGCGAGAAATTAAAAAATATACCTGTAGGTCTATATACTTATCCCATTCTACAGTCAGCAGATATTTTACTTTATAAGTTAGTAAGATAATTTAAAAAATAAATGTTGGAAAATTCAAATGCGCACACCTCAATCGCTGATGATAATTTTTTTACACTATTAATTATTACTTAACTTTTCACGTATTAATTTTATTTTTTAATTTTGGTTTTTTCTTCCAGATTTAAAATTTTTTTTAAATATTCCACTTTTTTTTCTTAGAAGTCACTTTTTATTTTTTAATCTTACTGTCACACTAGTGCTGTTCCCATGTAGTTGATGGAGAAACAAAATAAAAAATGGCAGCTAAATTTTTCATGAATTACCGGTTTTAAGTTTTTTATTAATAACAATTAAACAAAAAGGCTTTAGATAGTTATTCTCGAAACGGTTCTTGCGAAGAAAAATACAAAGCTGATTAAAAAAAGTTAGGCCAATTTATAATATTTTTTAAAAGTTATCGTGGTTCCAAACATTTTAAACATACGTAACAACTGACAGAATTGGTTTCTCGGATTAAAATAATTCATTTCTATGGATGTGCGAATAAATCGAACTTACGAATTATTCTCATCGAATTGAATCGAACTATTTGAATCGAACAATTCGAAATTTCGAATTATTCGTAATTTTTTGAAATTTTACAAATAACTATAAAATTTTCTTTTGAGCGACTTAAAATTGTAATAGTTTCTCGAATAATTCATATTTTGATCAGAGGTAGATAGAGCTTAGTCACGCATCTACGAAAAAATTATTTTTAGTTACTTTAAAAACCTAACTCTTTATTATGTAGAAGTTGAATATTTGAAAGCTCACCAAAATTTTCTCTATTCGATTCGTGTAATTTAAAATGATACAAATCATTTAAAAACTTTTGAATAATTCTAAAATTGATGAATAACTTGAAAAGTTACGAATTATTCGAACATTTTCGAATAAGTCCAAACTTCGAAGAATTCGAAATTCTAATTATTTGATTCGAACCCGATTCACACACCTTATTCATTTCAAGTCAATAGAATAATGAATTGAATTAATACCGGGTGGAAATTATTTCTCAATAAATTATCTTTGTACTAGTATATAATTTATCCCATTTTAGTGTATTCTAAAAGCGTAGAGATGATTTAATGTGAGTGAAAAAGTCGAAAAAGTAATTTCGATCGTAAGGCACACACCGCGAATTCGCGCTTGAGGTGTGCAAAACAAAAGAATGAACAAATAACAATATATTAATTTATTAGCTAATGATTCAACCATATCTAGAGCAACAGATGTACCTATAGGAGAAGATCAATTACAACATCTCCATTTGGCTCAGCATTTAGTTAACTATTTTAATGGAAGGTTTGGAGATACATTTCCTATGCCTAATCCTCTAATAAATGGTGAACGCAGCATTCATTTTTGGTTTTAATTTAAATTTATAAATGACATTATAATAATTTACTTTTAGTAACAATATTTGTCTATTTTTAATTTTCAGAATCGAGTGGCCGTATTAAATCTTTAACAGACCCCACGAAAAAAATGTCTAAGTCAAGTGATAAAAAAAAAAGTTTCATCAAATTGATTGATGAGCCAGAAACAATTAGGAAGTACATAAAAAAGGCAGTTACTGACTTCACGTCAGAAATAACTTATGAACCTATTGAACGACCCGGTGTATCAAATTTAGTAATGATTCATTCACAAATGCTGGATAAATCAACTGAATTGATCTGTAAAGAAGCGCAAGGTTTGGATACCGTACAATATAAATCATTGGTTGCAGATGTGATTATTGAAAAATTGACGCCCATGCGTGAAGAATACATGCGATTGATGAATGAACCTGATTATGTCAATTCGGTTTTAAAGAATGGATCATTAAAAGCATTACCATTGGCCGATCAATGTTGGCACGAAGTCAGAAAAAAAGTTGGATTTTCAGATGGAATTTTATCATAAGTAATTTAGTTTATGAAGAAAAAAAAATTAAATACATACATTTTATTTAAATAGTACAACAAAATGAATAAATCTTCTGTTTCAATAACAAAATTTTCATTAACTTCTCATGTCAATTACTATTTTACCTCGTAAGTGACCTTCGGCAACTCTTCTGTATGCTTCAGGTAATTTATCGAATTGGTATACGTTTTCAATGACTGGTCTTAACTATAAAAATTCAAATCTTGTAAAATATGTATTTTTCAAAATATTTTTCGTAAATTTAATTCAATAAGTACCTGTTGATTTTCAACTAATTTTTGTAAAGTTCTGATTCCCGTCGCTGATGGGACGAAAAATCCCCATTTCACACAACTTTTATTGTTTATTTTTGGAATATTATACTTAAATAAGTCCAAAAGATTATTCATAGTTCCTCCGATTATTCCATAATCATCAAAATTTCTTAGTAAAGGCGGATTCAAAGTAATATATTTTTTAAAAAGATAATTTTTAGACTCAATTTTATCAACACCTTGATTAGAACAGTCTAAGATGATGTCATATCTTAATTTAATAAGAAATATGAAAATAATTGTCGAGTAATAATGGTTCTTTTACATCCCCAGTAAAAAAAAAATCGAGGTGAAGTTTCGTTGATTTACACCGTAACTCAGTGGTCAATGCAGTCGAAACATCTTTCGATTCTTCTCACTAGAGATTTTACAAATTAAAAGAATTTACAACTTACATTCCTTCTTTTACTATTAAATCATCAGCGTCATTTTGTTTATAATCAATCACGATATCAGCTCCCAATTTTTTTAATAGATCTACTGCATCTGTAGCACATGTAGAAATAACCTGAATAAAATTTAATTATTAGGAATTTTCAAAAAATTTTGAATATCTGTAACATCCAAAAGTGCATGCCTTAAGCATTCATCTTATATTCACTCAAATGAATTGAAAGCTTATTGCATATACACATGGTGACCACATTTCTGGAAAACCTGGAATGTCAGGGAATTATAAAATACTGGAAAAATTAGGCAAAAGTGAGGGAATTTTGTCACAAAGCTGAAAAAATTTTCATTTTCTTTCTTTTTTTTTTTTTTTTTTTGACTGAAAAAATTCGATAAATTTTTTTTCTGTCAAAACTGTTCAAAAAATGGCGCGGCGCAAATGCGATTGCAATACCATCTTGAAAAAAAATTTAGTAGAAATTGATTCCAATAGTGAAAAAATGGAGCAATTAGAATTAATAAGGCTATTAGAAAAAAAAATTTTTAGTAGAATCCAATTTTCAGGAACTTCAAGCTATTAAGCTGCATATTGACAAGTTAAAAAACCAAAAACATTAAAAGTATAAATAAGTATTGAATTGATAAGTTTCACTGTATTAATTATTCGCGTACTTGATTAATATTTTATTAATATTCTATAAATCGTTCTTATTTATGAAATTTATTTTAGTGAAAATGAAAAATTTATATACATTTTACTATAGAGTAAGTTATATAAAAACATAGATTCAAAATTAAAAGTAAAATATGATTCATTTAAGGTAGTTGTCGGGTGATGGACATAGTGTCAGAAAGTTCTAAAATTTTTCATACTTAACAAGGGTATTAAGATACAATTACCATTAAAATTTGAAGTCAATTGACCATCTCTAATTCGAGATATTTATAATCAAGGTTTGGATAATTAACATTGCGAGCAACGAAGAGTATACGTTTCAAGTCGCGTTCGTGATTCTAATAAAATAATTAACAGTCAGAAATTTTTGAAAACTAACAGAAAATTAATGACTTTGTCCTGAATTAAAAAAAAAAAGACATGTGGCACTCGGGGACTGCCGCGGTAAAGCTATTGCATAGCATTTTTTATCAACTTATGCAATTATAATTATTTATTTATTTTTTTTTATGCAGTATTTTTTTTTCTTTGATATTGAAATAAGTTACACTTTTTGAACGTGGTGACCGATAAGAAAAGAAATTTTTTTCTTTTATTGAATAAATGAAAAGTTAATATCGTTTAAAATATTTTTATTATCTTACAATACATGTAGGTTATTCAGGAATTTTTATCATTGAAACTATAGGTTTATGGTAATTGAAATAAGAAACATAAGTTTGAGACTTGATATCCTCTAAATATCTGGAAAATACCGCGTCAATGATGGTCCTATATTTTGTTGTGGATTCTTGTGAATCACTGATCTCTATACTAACTAAGTTAGTATAGAGATCAGTGGCAATAGCTTAAAAAAAAAAAAAAAAAAAAAAAAAAAAATTTACCATCTTATTGTTGAGATATAGCAACTCAAAGTTAAACAATAAATAAAAAGTATACTTGTCGATGCATTGGACGGAAAGATTCTGACAACGTTGTACGCGAGTATCCATCGACTATTTGAGCGGTAAATTTAAACAAATACTCAGTACACTGTACAGCAACTGGTAAAACATATGCGACGTTGTCAAATTATAATTTAAGAAAATGTTCAACAGTATTTGTGTATAACGTATACCTATATGAGTAGTGTGTAGGTAACCTTCTGACAAGTGCAGTATCAAATAAAAACAATCTTTTATTTTAACTACAACCTAACCTACTCTTACCACGCATATAGCTCATAACTTTTTGACAAGATTGTAGCAGGCCAACTACCTTAATAGATAAAAAAAACCTACAATCATTGACAAATGATAAAATAAAGTTTCATTTAACGACAATGATTGATTATTTATTGAACTGACTTATACCATTTCATTTTGAACTAAATTAATATTTCCAATGATTTAATATTATTTCTACATATGGTGAGGGAATTTTTTAATAATTTGACTGGAATGCCTGGAAAAGGGAATTTCAATTTCAAAAGTCCGTGGTCACTATGATAAAATACTTAAATCAAGTATTTTTTCTTGAAAATATACATTTTTTTCTCAGTGAATACACGTGTATAAAATATGCAAATATTTAAATTTGATAATTAAATTGAGTGAAAATCTACCTGTAAATTCCAAGCTTTTGCCATTTGGATAGCAAGAGTTCCAACTCCACCAGAACCACCTAATATAAGAACTTTTTTATCAATTTTGCTGGGCATTAGTTTTTCGCAACATAAGCCACCTGTCACCCATAATGAAGACCAGGCAGTAAGTCCAGCATATAAAATAGATGAAGCTTCAATGTGCGATAAATTCAATGGTCTTGGACTCACCTAAGTTTAAAATTGAGAAAGATAGATGTGTTTTTTTTAATTTTAATACCGATGGAAATAGTAAAATTTTTTTTTACCAGATCACTATCAACAACAACATGAGTAGCATGACATCCTTGTTGTTCTACAGGTACGACACCCCAAACTTCATCACCTAACTCGAATTTAGATCCAACAATATGACCTTTTGCAACTACAATTCCAGAGAAGTCTCTTCCTGTGGTTAAAGGGAACTCTATTTCTTCATTCAATTTTCTTATTCTTCTCATAAGATTCATCAACTTGACACCATAACCATCTAATCAAATTAAAAGTGTACTAATTAAATATACATTCTTTTCATCAATAATGTATTTACGTACTGATCATAGTAATATCAATTGGATTAACGCTAGAAGCTTCAACTCTTACTATGACTTGTGAAGGTTTTGAAATAATAGGCATACGAATGTTTGATAAATGCAATTCATCTAAATTACCGTAGGCATGTATTTGCCATGCCTGGATTCGATTTTTACTTATTTTTTTTGTTTTTGTAGATAAAGTTGAAAAACTTCGAACACGCAACACGCTGAGACTTGTGCAACAATGAAATGCCCTTAAAATTAGCATTTTACTTTAGGTCAATAATTTTTTTCCCTATTTTGGGCATCGTTCCAGCAGGGCCACAAGCCAAAAAGATTAATAATTTATAAAAAATTGATAATTAAAAAAACCCCGACTGTCGTGAATATTTACAAAGTAAAAAGAAGTTTTTGTTCACCAATAATTCAAGTTGAATACGTAAAATATATCCAAGTCAAGGGAGGTAGTAAAATCAAATTTTGACGTTATTAGAATTGTGTAATAAATATATTAATCATGTCCCCCGACTTGAATATGTTTTCCGTGATCATTTTCATTGTTGTTGAACAAAAATTTTTTTTACTTTGTAAATATGTCGTGAATATATTTACGACAGTCGGGTTTTTTTAAATGATGTATGTTTCCCTATTTGTCTAATTTTTTACATTTTAGACTTTTTATATTCTTTTATGTTATCTACTAATTCATACTTTTTTCATTTATTATTTTAGTTTTATTTATATATTACGTATAAATTATTGATACTGAGCGGATACTTTTCGATATTGGATTGTAATTAGGTTAAGTTTCTATTAGAGTTGCCAGAAAATTGTTGTCTGAGTCGCCCCATCTATGATCAAAAGCAGCGGAATATTTTGACAAGTCACCCAATCATTTTTAATTTTAAAATTCTATTGGCTCGGTTGTACAAATTCCATCCTAAAAAGAACTACAATATCCACAGACTCGGTAGAGTCTGGCGCCAAGTTCCGTTCAAGTAAACGGAGCGCCAGACGACCGAGTATGTTGACTGTGAACAGAACGGTTTTTTTAGGTTGCAAAATTTTATTAATTCTACACACCTTTTTTTCCTTCAACAATAGTCTATAATAATACTCTATATCTTATATTACCGATATTAATTAATCATTGTCATTAATAAAAATGAATTCTATTTTAAATTAATAAAATTCACTGTCACAAACTATAGCGACCCAGATTTTTAGATTTTAACTTTTTTCTCATGGGCAACATAACCTTCTATACATAGGAACTATAGTAAAAAAGGCGCATTTGCAATGGATACTCATGTGCTGTAAGCACGTATATATATAGATATATATGTCGTTGTATAAATATAGAGAATTTATGAAAGGCTGACTTTAACTATACCTTCATAGTTGCAAAAGTAAGGAGTACAATACAAAAAAGTTGCAAAAGTAATAAATACAATAGTTATAGAGTGCGTTCCACTAAGCGGTCACAATCAATTTCCTATCTAAATATACGTAGCGTGATCGTTGTGAGTGCTTAGTGGAACGCACCCATAGTCTATTTGTTTTGTGTTATACTCATTATACTTTTACAACGTTTCTATATAGCCTGTATAGTACTCATTACCCTGATAACACGAGTTGATCGTGAAAAAGTTGGTCATTCATTAGTTTCCGACCAATTTGACGACAAGTTATCGATAACTTCAGCTTTTGCAACTTTTGGCTACAAGTTACCGCCAACTTTCTGAGAAAGTTGGCGCCAGTATGGAGCTGCAACTGGAATGCAAGTTTCTGAGAAAATTGAAAGGAAACTTACCGTCAACTTATGGTTGCCAACTTTTGCAAGCAACTTTTGCCACCAACTTTCTCAGAAAGTGACCATCAACTCTTTGGATTTACAACTTTTGCCATCAACTTTCTCAGAAAATGTCTATCAACTATTGGAGGTACCAACTGTTGGCGGTCAACTTGGTGTCCAGTTGCGGCTGCAAGTTTCTCGTCAATTTCTCGCCAACTTGGCTATCAGGGTACCTTTTCCAATAGATAAAAATAAACTGTGGTACATTAGATTATCTATTACATCTATTACATAAACTGTATATAGGTTTACTCAATTTATAGATCTATCGTTAATAATGGTAACAACCTGTGTTAAAGTCCATGAGTTTTAAGGTCTCGGCAATTCTAAACGAGTGCTGTATAGATTCAATCTCGATTGTCGCCTGTAGGTGGCACTTTCATAAAATTAAGCGGAAGTTTCAAATGACGATATTCTTGACATAATACTTATATTAAATATAAGTATTATGCACTGTGTTATTTACTGTCAACAATATGATAATAACAATAAACTCTGATAGCCAAGTTGGCGAGAAACTGACGAGAAACTTGCAGCCGCAACTGGACTTCAAGTTGACCGCCAACAGTTGGTACCTCCAATAGTTGATAGACATTTTCTGAGAAAGTTGGTGGCAAAAGTTGTAAATCCAAAAAGTTGGCTTGCTGAAGCTGGTCCCCATCAATTTTGATTTTCACACTTTTTTAATTTTTCAATGCTCCAATCGTTTGTTCGTCGTTTGTTCGTTATTGTCCGTCGATTGTTGTTGTTTGTTCGTTTACTGTTTATTTATAATTAAAAAATTGAATCTTCAACCTCAACTTAGCCCCCTTTAACTTATCGTCATTTCATTTTTTCCTGTTATCAATTAATTAATATTCATTTTCGTTTGTTCTTTCATAATCTTCGTTTGTTCGATCATAATTAACGTCTTATCGCCTTTTATTATCAATTTTGATTAATTAACATCTCATTACCAGTGTAGCTATGTCGCGCATGCGCATTAATACTTCTGACGCAGTGGGATTTCCTTCCAGATGCCCGGGAACATTTAAATTTAAGATTTATTACAAAAAAAAAGTGAATATCCAATCAAACAAAATATGAACTTTTAATTGTACTTGTCGTTATGAAATTTATATAAAATAATCTATATTGATATTGTGAAAAATCTTAATATACAGCATCAATCTGAATAGTTAGTAAATTAGTTATTAATTAATGGAAAATATAAGTGAAAATCTAATTTATCATGATTTTCAGCGTACGTCTCTGCATTCAACGTGAGTGCATATAGATTGTATTTATTTGTGAAAATTTCATGTCTGCAAATTTTTGATTGTGTATGTGAAGATTTCCTGTGCGTGCATATTTATATACGTTGAATGCAGAGACGTACGCTGAAAAGCATGATAAATAAGATTTTCACTTATATTTTCCATTAATTAATAACTATTTTAATATCTTGTTATGAAAATTTCGTCTTATTTAAAGTTGGTAACCTTATCGACTGTAGTTCCAAGGCTTTGCTGATTACCAAATTTTATTCCGAAATGAGTCAAAAAAATTTTTCGATCGTAAAGCACTTTCAGATGCTTCACATCATGAGTCGTGCAATAATAGTTAAAAAACGTCTTTATGATGTATAACTTTTGAATAAATAAAAAAGTAAATAATTTCGATTAATTTTAAATGAAAAAATTCTTAAACCGTGTTTTTAGTTTTTTAAAATATTTTTCTTTTAACTGCAAAACGGACAAATCCTCGCTTGGTTTTGCCAGTTGTGTTGTGTTGCCTCAAACACAAACTATGCATGGCTCAGTTCTCGAATTGCGATATGTTCCTTAGGTGCAATTCTAAGTTTTTTTTTTTTATATACCTCTTATATGATTTTAAATAAACAAATAATTAAATAATTTTGTTTAATTTTAAATAAAATGATTTTTAACCTTAATGTTTTAATTCGTTTCGATCTTTAAATCATGTTTTACTCAAAGAATATATACTTTACAAAAAGATATGAAATCCGAACAAAAACAGTTTCACTGTAAAAAACGCGCCAAGTCCACGTTCATAGAACTCAAATTTATTTGAAACAAAATTTGATTCTTTACGAAAAGATGTGAAATAAAAAGTGATACTTTACAAAAAGATACGATATAAAGAAGTAACCAAGTAACGGTTATAATTCAAAAATTGAAGAAATTTTGTTGCAGATTTAACAATTGAAAAAAAAAAATTTTTAATCGTACTTGGCGTGCGTCATTGAGTACCCCAAATTTTTTCGGATGAATCACAAGCCATTTCTCAATACCGTTTTTATTTTATCAGTTGTATGCTATTGAATTTGGTTATCGGTATGAAAAGGTTTCATGAACAAGACATTATTCTTTAAAACCAGCTTTGATGGCCTTGATGACTAGTCCGAATTATTCGTCGCGCTGCACACTGACTGCTAGGTAATACTGTTTACAAAGGTCATTCTATTTGGATGTACTTTAGTTCGACCTATCCGCGGGAAGATTTGAATAAAACAAAAATGTAAAACTGGATTTGAAACGAAATTAAAGTTTCTTCGAACTTATTCTTAGATTTGTTTGACTTACTCCATACACAATTCAGTTTTGCGAAACTTTTATGAAATAATAATTCATTAATTATATTTATGCATTTAAAAGGTCCACCTATTTATAAATTTGCTTACATTACAATTACATTCATCAATCCTGAAAAAATTTGGGGTACTCAATGACGCACGCCAAGTACGATTAAAAATTTTTTTTTTTCAATTGTTAAATCTGCAACAAAATTTCTTCAATTTTTGAATTATAACCGTTACTTGGTTACTTCTTTATATCGTATCTTTTTGTAAAGTATCACTTTTTATTTCACATCTTTTCGTAAAGAATCAAATTTTGTTTCAAATAAATTTGAGTTCTATGAACGTGGACTTGGCGCGTTTTTTACAGTGAAACTGTTTTTGTTCGGATTTCATATCTTTTTGTAAAGTATATATTCTTTGAGTAAAACATGATTTAAAGATCGAAACGAATTAAAACATTAAGGTTAAAAATCATTTTATTTAAAATTAAACAAAATTATTTAATTATTTGTTTATTTAAAATCATATAAGAGGTATATAAAAAAAAAAAACTTAGAATTGCACCTAAGGAACATATCGCAATTCGAGAACTGAGCCATGCATAGTTTGTGTTTGAGGCAACACAACACAACTGGCAAAACCAAGCGAGGATTTGTCCGTTTTGCAGTTAAAAGAAAAATATTTTAAAAAACTAAAAACACGGTTTAAGAATTTTTTCATTTAAAATTAATCGAAATTATTTACTTTTTTATTTATTCAAAAGTTATACATCATAAAGACGTTTTTTAACTATTATTGCACGACTCATGATGTGAAGCATCTGAAAGTGCTTTACGATCGAAAAATTTTTTTGACTCATTTCGGAATAAAATTTGGTAATCAGCAAAGCCTTGGAACTACAGTCGATAAGGTTACCAACTTTAAATAAGACGAAATTTTCATAACAAGATATTAAAATAGTTATTAATTAATGGAAAATATAAGTGAAAATCTTATTTATCATGCTTTTCAGCGTACGTCTCTGCATTCAACGTATATAAATATGCACGCACAGGAAATCTTCACATACACAATCAAAAATTTGCAGACATGAAATTTTCACAAATAAATACAATCTATATGCACTCACGTTGAATGCAGAGACGTACGCTGAAAATCATGATAAATTAGATTTTCACTTATATTTTCCATTAATTAATAACTAATTTACTAACTATTCAGATTGATGCTGTATATTAAGATTTTTCACAATATCAATATAGATTATTTTATATAAATTTCATAACGACAAGTACAATTAAAAGTTCATATTTTGTTTGATTGGATATTCACTTTTTTTTTGTAATAAATCTTAAATTTAAATGTTCCCGGGCATCTGGAAGGAAATCCCACTGCGTCAGAAGTATTAATGCGCATGCGCGACATAGCTACAATCGCCATCATTAATGCCTGGGAAAAAAATTTGAAAGTTGCAACCACTCTGTATGTTGTCATAGTTAAGGCGAAAAATATCCGTTGGCGACAGTGGAAGCATAGAGGAGTGTGAACTTAGGCCAAGTGAAAGGAAATGTATTTAAAGTGGTTAATAGTTCAATGACATATGTAAACAAACATAAGGGTTAGTAAATAAATATTAATTTTTATTTGTTTATATAAAAAACAATGTTGTGCTTGGTGAAGAACTGTTTATCAAAGTGTGTAGCTTTAATTAATGAATTAAAATAAATAAAATGTTATTACAAGTAGTAATTGTGATTTAAAAATTTCTGATCTGTAGCGTGCAGTGTTAAACGTGAAATATTAATTAAAAGTTGAATAAAATTAAGTGATTTCAATTAAAGAGTATATACAATCACAGACTTTAGGTTAAATGTGCATAAGTCTGAGGAAAAGTTAAATTGGAGCACTTGCTAGTACTCTAGCTAAGTATACTATTTACGGATACTACTGGTTATAAGATGTTATAGGGTAATGAATTTATTTATTAAAAATGTAAATAAGATGAATGAATAAAAAGTAAATTTTAAAAAAATATCATAAATTATACAGGTAGCTAGGACGAATTCTGGGACATATTCACTAAGATGAAATTGAAGTTTTTGGTGGACTCTGGCTGAGGATACTATTTTTACAAAGACTGCTGGTTATAAAGTATTGTAAGTTAATAATTCCACTTACTAAAAATTAGATGAAATCAATTGAAAAAAAAAAAAAAAATCAATAATTATTTATAACAGTACTAGTTATGGTGATTATTATCTGGGCAAATCTGCTCGAGGCTGATTGGATGTTAAATTGGAGCATTACGTTGGATCCCGGCTGAGGACCTTCTCTTCATTGCGAGTACTGGCCATTAATTTATGGATGGTAATAATTTCATTGATTTAAAAATTCGCTAAAGTTAATGAATAATTAATATTAATAAATTTATTATTTAGTACAGGCTACTTAAAAAATTTCCCAATGAAATTTTCACGGATTTAATGAAGAATTTAATTGGAACACTCCAAAAGACTCTGGCTCACTCTCTTAAAATAAATTAGTGAAAAGCAGTCCAATCAGTGAATATTCACTGCATGAATAGTCCCAAGTATATCACTGATTAAATCAGTGATATACTTGGGACTGATTCGCAGTGAATATTCACTGATTTGCAGAACTTTTTACAAATTATGTGAATTCATATTTAAAAAAAAAATATTAATTGGTTTGTAACTATCGTAACAATGAGGACTTAGTCTCTTGTGAATAAGAAAAAAAGTACATCAAAAATAAATATTTTTGTTCTTGTATTTTTAACTTCCTTAATAAAAGCTTGAGATAAATTACCATCTCTATTCTGCATAATTATTGTATTTTTAACTCTTTCTTATTCATTTGTTATTTCCATGCACTATCGTCTATTGTTCTTGTTGAAATTATTTATTATTGAGATATCTATCGTGATACTCTTGTGTTTATCCGAGACTTGTCACTTACTCATTGTCAAGAATTTTATTATTTGTTTCATTAATATATTTTAAAAAAAGTTTTTGATTTTTACATCTTTTAAATCAGTTCATTGAGTGACTGTAATGGGTGATATTTATGCGAATAAATCAGTGATCACAAGGGGACGAATCGTCGGCTTACTTCAGGCTAATGTTCATGCAAATGTTGTTGCCGAATTATGCAATTGCAATTTTAAGACAGTTTATTTATGGAAAAAAAAATTTCGAGAACATGGTGAAGCTGGATTGCTAGACCACCGTAAATTGAATCATCGTCCTCGACTTACTACAGTTGATGAAGATTTATTATTGCTGGAAACGTAATTACACAACCCGTTTTCATCATACGAGCAAATCATTCATTTATGCGGCTCCAATCTTTCGCCAATATCAGTCGATCTTCGCTTTAAAAAGTATGGTAATATGTCAGCTCGTCCTACTAAAAAGCCAGAGCTCACAGACGCCCATCGCATTAATCGCGTGCAGTATGCTAGAAATTATCGAAATTGGATGCCTGAACAATGGGAAGATGTCATTTTCACAGATGAGAAGGTATATAATGATATTATAGTACTTGTTTTTGGTATATCATTCCTCACAAACGAGCAAGAGCTTTTTTACTAATATATTTTTGTCAAATTTCTTTCAAAGTTAAACTAAAAAAAATAATTTTTGACATTTTCAGTCTTTTTCAACGAGTGCAGATAACAGATTGCGCGTTTGGCGACCACGAAACGAGAGGTTCAATCCTGCTTATGTGCTCCCGGATTATTGGTCTGGTCGAGTTACGTCCAACCATTGGGGTTGCATGTCTGGACGAGGATTAATAGCTTTGCAACCTTTGTCGGGAAATTTCAATGGTGAAGAATATGTTGAATTACTGAATGAGTGTATGGAACCAGCCGTCCGTGATATTTATCCGGAGGAAGACCATCCTTTCATATATTTCCTGCAAGATAATAGCCCGATCCATACCTCACGCCTTGCTCAGGATTGGTTTATGGCCAATCCTGACTTCATCCTCATACCACATCCTTCTAAGTCACCAGATCTTAACCCAATCGAGAATGTGTGGGGTAAAACTTTATCTTCACATTTAAAATAAATAATCTATTGACATAATTCTCATTTTTTGTTTCTTTTTGAACTTGTAAGATATATAAATTTTTTTTGTTTACACTTCTTATAGGTATGATGACAAGGAATTGGCAACCTGTGGAACCAATCAGGACTAAGGCGATACTGAATGAATTTGTTCGTGGGGTCTGGGATAACGTAAGCTACAAAATTCCTGACTTATTAAAGACAGTGAGATCCATGCCTAGACGTTTGGAGGAAGTTATTGCGAATGATGGTTATTCGACAAAATACTGAATATTTAAAAATTTTAATTTTTGTATTAAATATAATTTTATTTACATAATGTAAACTTAATGGTTATGTGTAATGTGTTATGTGACGAAATATAAACAGCTTCCGTTTTTATAACTTTGATTATTTGTGAAAAAAAGCCATCCTCAAAAGTACAACTAGAAACGGTGCTACTCCAACGTTGAGAACATCTTGATATAGTAGAGGAGACCGTGGGAGACCGACCTTCACCCATCGGATAACCAGATGAGACATATTTTTTATCAAATATAATTTATTAACAAACATGCCTATGATGGCTTGGCTATCAAAAAGTGTTCATGGCTATTTTTAATTAAATTAATTTTAATCAATTTTTTTTCATCACCTTCACACTTTTGATAACCGAATGAATTTCATTTCAACTGATAGTTTTTAATACACAGAATATGCCTTCGTAGGCTTGTCTATTTATTTCTGTGCATGGCTACCTGCCAAGCAGATGTAAACAGGTAAGTCAATATAGGAAACTGTAGTGTTCTGATAACCAATCGAAATTGGTATCATAAGTAAGATATTTTAATTATAAAACTAATTGTATAGGCTTGTCTGCAAAAAATCGTTCATGAAATATTATTGTCAGGCTATAAAATTTTAAAATTGGAGCTATTTGATAGGTGCGAGAGAGAAAGTAGAGCGGCCGAGGTCCGTGAAGTAGAACAAGACACAACATAGTAGCTGCACGCTACCTGACCGTTGAATGTATCCGAGTGCGCATGCTCGCATACATGTGAGTGACAGAGACAGCATTTATTTATCACAATCGACAGTAATTTTAAACTCTAATTTATTATAACTCTAATTTAATTATATTAGAAATACTTACGGCTGTAAAATAATGAAAAAGAAATTATTAAATATATTAATAATAAAAAAAAATTAATTCAACTAAATTTTTTTTCATTTTGCAGCTAAATTATAAAATTTTAAAATTATAAAAAAATTTATATTCATTATTTAAAATATATTATAAAGAATAATCTATATTATTAAGAGAATAAGGAAGATTTTGGTCCCGCCATATTTACATGCTAAAATTAGTTAATGTTATTAAATTTTATATCGTTAAAAAGATCTTGACTTGAATTTGTGTCTTTTCATAGTTTAAACTCTTTTTTATTGACAAATATTGAGATAAAGCGATTTATCTATTTCATTCGAATTACATTAAAATTACGCGGGAAAAAAAGACGGTCGTATTTATTTTCTTTATTTAAATTAATATTTTAATTTTCTGGCAAGGAATCTTTTTTTTCTGTGTACTTTATAAATTTCGTACCGATATTTAAGTAGTCACGTAGTGACTGCAGGTTGCTCGTTACAGAAAGCCAATTTTAAATGACATATTTTAAAAGAATTTTCTTTAAAGTCAATTTATCCTCTTTCGTTTCACACAAAAAACACTTTTTACTAATTTTTGACATCTTAATAAATATTATTTAGCACGTGTTGTTTTGTCACTAATAAATTATTTTCGACTCTACACGAGCATGCGCACTCGGACACATTCAACGGTCAGGTAGCGTGCAGCTACTATGTTGTGTCTTGTTCTACTTCACGGACCTCGGCCGCTCTACTTTCTCTCTCGCACCTATCAAATAGCTCCAATTTTAAAATTTTATAGCCTGACAATAATATTTCATGAACGATTTTTTGCAGACAAGCCTATACAATTAGTTTTATAATTAAAATATCTTACTTATGATACCAATTTCGATTGGTTATCAGAACACTACAGTTTCCTATATTGACTTACCTGTTTACATCTGCTTGGCAGGTAGCCATGCACAGAAATAAATAGACAAGCCTACGAAGGCATATTCTGTGTATTAAAAACTATCAGTTGAAATGAAATTCATTCGGTTATCAAAAGTGTGAAGGTGATGAAAAAAAATTGATTAAAATTAATTTAATTAAAAATAGCCATGAACACTTTTTGATAGCCAAGCCATCATAGGCATGTTTGTTAATAAATTATATTTGATAAAAAATATGTCTCATCTGGTTATCTGATGGGTGAAGGTCGATCTCCCACCGGCTCTTAGATTAATACCCTACTTTTTCAAAAAACTTTAAAAACTCGATCGCATTGTTTTTCTTTTATTTTTATTAATCAATTTTTTTTTCTTTTTATATAGAAATGAATTTTAGCATATAATATTGGGAAAAATTATGTAATAGGTTACGACAAATATGATTAATTTGTTGAGAATCCAAAAAAATTTTATTCATTTTCATTTTGAAGATCACTTTTAATTTTTACTCAGCCCAATTTTTCTAAAAAACTGCATCACATTGAGTGAGGTAATATTGAAAAAGCATGTAATGTGCAGGCAAGTTCACCGACATTCGTTGCCTGTCTGACATGTTAAAATAAACCTGAAACATAAAAATTAGAATAATTAATAATATATCTATATCTATATATGTATATTTATATATACTTAATTAAAATAGCACAACCTTAAATTAAAAATACTTAAACATACCAAAAAATCATAAATGATGTCGAAGAACCGGTCCCGGCACATCGTAGCGTCTTTTTTTCCGTTTACGAGAATTGGTTCTTGAGAAATAATTCTGTAATAAAAAAAAAATTATTTTATAATTAATTAGCTTCAGATTAATTGAAATATAATTTTAATACTATACTACTTACTCCCATATGCCAAGGTCATCGTCTCGTAAACGATTAAACTTATAATCCGTCCCATGTTCCAGGAGACGAGAACGAACCATTGCATATTCTTCATTGAAAGTCCCTGTAATTAAAAGAAAAATAATTAATCAATCATAGAAACGAGTGAGAGTAATAATTATATAATACAAAACTTACATTTGTTTGGAGAGATCATAGTGGCAAGTGATGATGCGATGGTAACCGGTGACGAATGAATAAATGAAGTGAACACTAAAAACAACTGAAATTCTCGATCGTAATTGTTACTTCTTAAATAAAAAATGACTGTCAAGATAATTGCTATACATATATAATAAAAAAATTAAATAAAATGAATATATATATATATATATATATATATATATATACATTGTTGTATTCTTATATTATCTATACATTGATTTCATATCCAGTTAAATACAGTTGAATATAAACACAAAAATTTAAAAGAAAATTAATAATCTCTCTAGAATAATTGATTACTTTTTTAATTATATAAATTAAAATACATAGATGTATAGAATAATAAAATTTATGAACATTAGTAAGTAACAAGTATATTTATTTTTGATGTACTTTTTTTTTATTAACAAGGGACAAAGTCTTCATTGTTACTAAAGGTACGAATTGATTTATATTTGTTTTTGTTTTGTTTTAATACGAATTCACAGAATTTGTTTAATTAATATATTGGAAAATGAAATCATAATGGAGAAATGTACGATTACCAACAGAGAAAATCGAACAAAATCCTGAGTCGTAGTCTCTTGGAGTATTCCAATTAAATTCTTCATTAAATTCGTGAAAATTTCATTGGGAAATTTTTTAAGTAGCCTGTACTAAATAATAAATTTATTAATATTAATTGTTCATTAACTTTAGCGAATTTTTAAATCAATGAAATTATTACCATCCATAAATTAATGGCCAGTACTCGCAATGAAGAGAAGGTCCTCAGCCGGGATCCAACGTAATGCTCCAATTTAACATCCAATCAGCCTCGAGCAGATTTGCCCAGATAATAATCACCATAACTAGTACTGTTATAAATAATTATTGATTTTTTTTTTTTTTTCAATTGATTTCATCTAATTTTTAGTAAGTGGAATTATTAACTTACAATACTTTATAACCAGCAGTCTTTGTAAAAATAGTATCCTCAGCCAGAGTCCACCAAAAACTTCAATTTCATCTTAGTGAATATGTCCCAGAATTCGTCCTAGCTACCTGTATAATTTATAATATTTTTTTAAAATTTACTTTTTATTCATTCATCTTATTTACATTTTTAATAAATAAATTCATTACCCTATAACATCTTATAACCAGTAGTATCCGTAAATAGTATACTTAGCTAGAGTACTAGCAAGTGCTCCAATTTAACTTTTCCTCAGACTTATGCACATTTAACCTTAAGTCTGTGATTGTATATACTCTTTAATTGAAATCACTTAACGTATATAAATATGCACGCACAGGAAATCTTCACATACACAATCAAAAATTTGCAGACATAAAATTTTCACAAATAAATACAATCTATATGCACTCACGTTGAATGCAGAGACGTACGCTGAAAAGCATGATAAATTAGATTTTCACTTATATTTTCCATTAATTAATAACTAATTTACTAACTATTCAGATTGATGCTGTATATTAAGATTTTTCACAATATCAATATAGATTATTTTATATAAATTTCATAACGACAAGTACAATTAAAAGTTCATATTTTGTTTGATTGGATATTCACTTTTTTTTTGTAATAAATCTTAAATTTAAGTGTTCCCGGGCATCTGGAAGGAAATCCCACTGCGTCTGAAGTATTAATGCGCATGCGCGACATAGCTACACTGGTAATGAGATGTTAATTAATCAAAATTGATAATAAAAGGCGATAAGACGTTAATTATGATCGAACAAACGAAGATTATGAAAGAACAAACGAAAATGAATATTAATTAATTGATAACAGGAAAAAATGAAATGACGATAAGTTAAAGGGGGCTAAGTTGAGGTTGAAGATTCAATTTTTTAATTATAAATAAACAGTAAACGAACAAACAACAACAATCGACGGACAATAACGAACAAACGACGAACAATATTTAATATAAGTATTATGTCAAGAATATCGTCATTTGAAACTTCCGCTTAATTTTATGAAAGTGCCACCTACAGGCGACAATCGAGATTGAATCTATACAGCACTCGTTTAGAATTGCCGAGACCTTAAAACTCATGGACTTTAACACAGGTTGTTACCATTATTAACGATAGATCTATAAATTGAGTAAACCTATATACAGTTTATGTAATAGATGTAATAGATAATCTAATGTACCACAGTTTATTTTTATCTATTGGAAAAGGTACCCTGATAGCCAAGTTGGCGAGAAATTGACGAGAAACTTGCAGCCGCAACTGGACACCAAGTTGACCGCCAACAGTTGGTACCTCCAATAGTTGATAGACATTTTCTGAGAAAGTTGATGGCAAAAGTTGTAAATCCAAAGAGTTGATGGTCACTTTCTGAGAAAGTTGGTGGCAAAAGTTGCTTGCAAAAGTTGGCAATCATAAGTTGACGGTAAGTTTCCTTTCAATTTCCTTAGAAACTTGCATTCCATTTGCAGCTCCATACTGGCGCCAACTTTCTCAGAAAGTTGGCGGTAACTTGTAGCCAAAAGTTGCAAAAGCTGAAGTTATCGATAACTTGTCGTCAAATTGGTCGGAAACTAATGAATGACCAACTTTTTCACGATCAACTCGTGTTATCAGGGTAATGAGTACTATATAGGCTATATAGAAACGTTGTAAAAGTATAATAAGTATAACACAAAATAAATAGACTATGGGTGCGTCCCACTAAGCACTCACAACGATCACGCTACGTATACTTAGATAGGAAATTGATTGTGACCGCTTAGTGGAACGCACTCTATAATTATTGTATTTATTACTTTTGCAACTTTTTTGTATTGTACTCCTTACTTTTGCAACTATGAAGGTATAGTTAAAGTCAGCCTTTCATAAATCCTCTATATTTATACAACGACATATATATCTATATATATACGTGCTTACAGCACATGAGTATCCATTGCAAATGCGCCTTTTTTTACTATAGTTCCTATGTATAGAAGGTTATGTTGCCCATGAGAAAAAAGTTAAAATCTAAAAATCTGGGTCGCTATAGTTTGTGACAGTGAATTTTATTAATTTAAAATAGAATTTATTTTTATTAATGACAATGATTAATTAATATCGGTAATATAAGATATAGAGTATTATTATAGACTATTGTTGAAGGAAAAAAAGGTGTGTAGAATTAATAAAATTTTGCAGCTCCCTTAAGTTGGCGGGGGGAATTCGATTTTTGGCAAATTTTTTTTAGCAATTCGTTTGTTCGTCGATTGTTCGTCAATGTTCGCTATAAATAATTATTTGTTCGTTCTTTATTTTTTTTTAAATAAATTTTTAAAAATTTATTTGAAGTTAGCGGTGACTATACTCATTTTCTATCTTTTTTAATTTTTTTTCCATTTATCTTGATTTGTTTGTTAATACCCCACCAAAAATAGAGTTTGTTTGTTTGTTTTTATATTTATAATTAATTATTAAAATTTTAATTATGCCCGTTGATCTAATAGTAGTTGTGCGCATGCGCAAGTGTCTGCTCTAGGTTTAAAATTTTTTATTGTTTTCATTATTATTTATGTTTTAATTAAATTAGTAATCTTATCAAGTAATTATCAAATCCTGTTGATCATCTAGCACATCGTAAGAGTATCCAGGTATTTATCGGAGAGAAATGTCAATAAGCCACAATAAAATATGAAACGAAAGAGTCCTCAAAGAATCTTAGAAAACCACTTTTAATATTATTATTATTATCTTTATTTATTTAATATTTAATACACTCGACTAATTATTTTGTTTTATCAATATTAATTATGTATTAAAAATACTGAAAACATTTTAATGTTATTTTCATTTACTCTTTTATAATTTACCGCTCTGTTTTGTAACTTACGTGGTGTGTCACCTATTATCAAGTATTTTAACTTGCCGTTCAACTAGTATTTTTGTGTTACACAGTTGGTCTCATAAATAGTTGGTAAACCAATTACTAAATTACAAGTATCATCGAAGTCAATAATAAATAAATATAATATTGGAGCAGGTTTGTAAAATTATTGACGGTCCGAACTCTAATATCATATGATTATTTAATAACGTATTTTATTCATGTTTTTCATTTAATAAATTATTCATTTCACTCACCAATTATTTATGTACATTTAATGGATTTTACTGCTCTTTCAAGAAAACGAGAATGAATATAGAATACATGACGAGGCTAAGCATCATTTCCTAAAGGTCGTCTCAAAAATAAAAGTATTTAATGGTAAGCAATTACCGATTTTGACAAATCATCATAAATAATGAAGACATGTTTGCCGTTGTCACAAAAAAAAAGTTCTGCCATGGCACATGGCAAAAAAGTGTAAGAAAAGAGCAGCATCAGACACGGTATCGAATACGATGATAGAATAGTTAATAGCAGTGCCGTCACTATTTTCACGATCCAAGTTACTGTAGATCTCATTTGACCGATAGCAATGTAGATACAGAACTTTTTCTTCTCCGCACCAGCATAATCGAAACGCTCTTAATTAATAATAGTCTCAATAGCCAAAAAACTCTTTCCGATCGGTCCATCATCAACGATCAACTTATATTATCTACTGTACCAATTATCACCAGTGACTCAGTGAGTCTACATCCCGGATTCCAGTTTGCATAGCCTCTCTAGTCAACTCTGTATAGAAAAAATAATCGATATAATAATATAATCATAAAATATAACTGTTACCCTGATCAACAAAAATAATTTGGAATGATTCAAAACAATTTGAATCGACTAATATATAGATATACACTCAACATCAAGCAAATCATTTTTCTTAATCAGGGTACTGATCAAAAAATTTTCAGAGTTCAAAAACTTATTGATAATAATACTAATAATTAATGGTAATATACTTACATATAAATGAAGGACAAATAATGTTGGAGATTAGATGAAAGAATCACATCCGATTGGTGAAACATTATAGAGTTGAGCTCCATTTTGATAAGTGGTATAAAAATATTGTTTTCAAAACTGAAAAATAAAAAAAATTTTAATATTTGGAAAAAAAAAAAAAAAAAAAAAAAAAAAAAAATTAGAAAAACATCTTTAATTATAAAATGATGTTTAATAATAAATATTAATTAAAATTTTCATCAAATTTCTTAGGCTAAGTTATTTTGAGTCTCAATGTAGACGCAAAATATAAATTTATAAAAATTGCGCAAATGAATAATTAATAACTTCAATTGTATAAGTCTACTCTAATATTAAATAAATAATTAATTATTAGTTTAATTTTACAAACCTGCTCCAATATTATATTTATTTATTATTGACTTCGATGATACTTGTAATTTAGTAATTGGTTTACCAACTATTTATGAGACCAACTGTGTAACACAAAAATACTAGTTGAACGGCAAGTTAAAATACTTGATAATAGGTGACACACCACGTAAGTTACAAAACAGAGCGGTAAATTATAAAAGAGTAAATGAAAATAACATTAAAATGTTTTCAGTATTTTTAATACATAATTAATATTGATAAAACAAAATAATTAGTCGAGTGTATTAAATATTAAATAAATAAAGATAATAATAATAATATTAAAAGTGGTTTTCTAAGATTCTTTGAGGACTCTTTCGTTTCATATTTTATTGTGGCTTATTGACATTTCTCTCCGATAAATACCTGGATACTCTTACGATGTGCTAGATGATCAACAGGATTTGATAATTACTTGATAAGATTACTAATTTAATTAAAACATAAATAATAATGAAAACAATAAAAAATTTTAAACCTAGAGCAGACACTTGCGCATGCGCACAACTACTATTAGATCAACGGGCATAATTAAAATTTTAATAATTAATTATAAATATAAAAACAAACAAACAAACGCTATTTTTGGTGGGGTATTAACAAACAAATCAAGATAAATGGAAAAAAAATTAAAAAAGATAGAAAATGAGTATAGTCACCGCTAACTTCAAATAAATTTTTAAAAATTTATTTAAAAAAAAATAAAGAACGAACAAATAATTATTTATAGCGAACATTGACGAACAATCGACGAACAAACGAATTGCTAAAAAAAATTTGCCAAAAATCGAATTCCCCCCGCCAACTTAAGGGAGCTAAATTTTGCAACCTAAAAAAACCGTTCTGTTCACAGTAAACATACTCGGTCGTCTGGCGCTCCGTTTACTTGAACGGAACTTGGCGCCAGACTCTACCGAGTCTGTGGATAAAGAAATTTTTGTGATAATAACAATATGATTTATGTCATATTTATTGCATCATTTAATGGTTGAAAGTTCTGTTAAAAAAAAATTTTAAAATACTACATGAAAAAATTATTTTTATTCGACTTTAAAATGATTACTTGTACAAGCTAAAACTGAAATATCTCGGTAAATTTCGGTAATACAATGATCAAATTCTTTTATAGTTTGTATTTAACAATAAATTATAATTGAAAATTTTCGTCACAAACGCGTATATACATGAAAATGACCAAATTCATGACGGTTTTTAATGTGACCGTAAATTCTGCATCTATTCTCCAAAAATGCTTTATTATAAAATTCTGTCCAAAACGTCTTTATAGATGCAAATGTCGAAATTTGTTACCATTTGAAACGTGACGGTCATTCCAGCATTACAGAATTTTTTTAAAATTATGTGACGGTCTTATGACCGTTTCCTGACCAAAAATAAAAATGACGGTCATTCCGCATCTCTAGTCTCAAGCAAAATTAATCCTTCCCAAGTTACGTACTTTGGTATATCTATATATATGTACTGTGAGATGAAACGCAGTGAACAGGCTGTATGTTCGAAACCTCCTTCAGAATAAATTAATTGGTAATAATTGGTAATGTTTCGCTCGTTATATGTACTACCATCTTCAGATTATTCTTCCGCAGATTATATTTAAATTAAAAATTGTAAGTAGAATACACAAAACGATTCAATTGAAACTAGTAATTAATTACCACGCGGAAAAAAAGATCTAATAATATTTGCTATTTTTTAAATAAAAGTTTTTTTTCTAAGAAGCTCGAAAAAAGTTATGTTTTGCCTTGATCTACAACTACAAAAATTCCATAAATCAAAAATATAAATAATTGGAAAAATTAAGTTAATTATAATTTTTTTGATTTTCCGTCGCTGATATATTTCAACCAATTAACCGATTTGGATTTTTGAGGCGGCATTCAACGCATTTTTTAGCCTCTAATGCTAACGAAATTTTAGGGACATCAGTTCAACGATTCTGATTTTCTTCGAAAAAATCACTTTTTCTAATTTTTTATGGCAATATCTTTCAAAGAAATGATCCAATTTTATTGGTTAAGGCCGTACTAAGGATGGTAAAATCGATTCCGATTCTACCCAAGAATCGATTTTGTGGTCAAAAAAATCGATTCTCAGTGATCGAGTCTATAATTTATTTTTAATGTTGAGACCCTATTCAATGAAAAATGGCGTGAAGTAATTGTATATTTTATTACGAAAATATTTCAAATTGAGTGCCCTCTGTGCGTTCACGTCGTTTTTTTTGTTTTGCACTTTTTTCTTATCGTTGTTACAGTGTATAGCCTTGTCGGCCTTTTACACTTTTGCCTTTTCAATCGCAATTTTTCCCTTTTCTGTTTGCTCTTTTTTTTTCATGCGGCTGTGGACCGACTTGTGCTTCTGTACTGCATTATTACGTGATGCCCTATACCCCACCTTTTTGCCGTGAGAGTATAGCAGCAAGAGAAAACCATAGACAAAACCTTTTGGCAGTACCCTGATAGCCAGAGTTTCTGATCAGAAAGTTGGTGTACATGAATTGCAATCAACTTGACGACAAGCTGTCGACAACTTTAGCATTTGCAACTTTTGGCTACAAGTTACCGCTAACTTCCTGAGAAAGTTGACGCTAGTATGGAGCCGCAACTGGAATGCAGGTTTCTGAGAAAATTAAAGGCAACTTTCCATCAACTTATGGATTGCCAACTTCTAGCCACCAACTTTCTTAGGAAGTGTCTATCAACTTTGGAAGTATCAACTTTTGCGGCCAACTTGATGTCTAGCTGCGGCTGTAAGTTTCACGCCAGTTTCTCGCCAACTTAGCTATCAGGATGGCTATCAAGGTATACAGCTAACTTTTTCGGAACAGGTGAAGTTCCAGTGATCGATAAAATTCCCCCATTTCACCGATCACTGGATGTTCAGTCCGCGCCTAGTGCACAGAGACTTCCGATCAAGCTCAATGTATGGCTAAGCGGTCACCCAGCCAAGTAGCAATCGTGCTTGATGCTGCTTAACTTTAGTGATCGCCCGAGCCAGACAAGAACCGATCGGCTGCCTCTGCTTATCGTACATTTTTTTATTTTTAATCAATCATCTCACAAATATTTTGATGACATATATAGTTCATTTCTTTTTCATTATCGCATGAAGATAGAATCTAAATAATATACAACTCATTTTCAGAACATAGTCTGTAGCTAGTATGTCATATTTGTCGGTACCATTGTACTAAACTGTAGTTTAGTCATCATCGTCGAAAAATAAATCTAACGCACATCGCTATTTCAAAAGTCTGTGACTTGGTCAAAAATAATCCAAAGGGCAATTTTTTTTTCATTTTCTTTGTTTTCAGGTGTAGTTTTGAAAAAAAATTACAATGAAATTATTTATAGGTATCTTCTATTTTTTTTCTCACTTTTTTAAAAAAAATCCATATTTTTTCGAGTATTACCAGTCTCAATTAATTTTTTCGTTTCAATTTTTCAAGCTCTGAAGCCGTCGATAAATTCTCAAAAATTTCCAAAGTATTGTTTTGTAAAATAAGCCAAACTGGGCAAAAATTTTTTTTTCAATTGATAAAAAAAAGTAGAAGAAAAAGTTCGCCCACTCTGAAATCGGCAGGAAAAATTGCAGAATTGATTGAAGTTTTTTTTGAGAAATTTAAAGAAAAAATAAAAAATGGCAAACTTTAAGAAAATGGCGGTTTTTCTGAAAAAAAGTTCATAGAGTTTATCATTTTAAAATTGTCTTGTATTTTTTTCTGAAAAGTAAGGTAAATGTCCCAATACCGAAACAAGACCCAATACCGGAACGATTTGATAATCATTATATTATATTTCAACTCGTACGCGATGAAACTAAATAAAACTTCTTTATTTGAAACCTTAATCTTTCAGTTAAAAAATAAGATATAAAATAGATTTTAGAAAATATTTAAAATATGAAAAAAAAAAATTTTAATTAGAGCAATAGTCTCGGATTCATGACTTTTTCATGTCTCTTAATGATTTTGCTCAGTCAATTGTCTTAAGCTTATAGAAAATGCATAGAATTACTTTTCAATAATTTTTTTTTTGTACATGAATCTTGAATGACATAAAATTCAAGAAAACATATTAAAAATATGAAAAAAATAGTATTATTATATTAATTTTACTGTTCGTCTATTGGTACACCAAAATGAACCCGTGCCCAGTACCAGAACAGCCAATCATATTAATGTTATCAATAGACATTAACGGTGAGTTTTATTGACTGGCTAAATCAAGTACAATATTAATTATTACTGGAGCCCTAATATTTAATGCAGTATGTATAATTGTTATAAAAAATAGATTAAGTATAGATAAACTCTAATTTAAATCATAAAAAATAAATTTTTGTTTTTAGTTTTTTTTTTTTTTTAATTATTTTTCTAGTATAACCTCAAATGATTTATTTTGTTTCTATTCTTTAGTTCAAAATATTTATTTTCATTGAATATTCAATCATTTTTAAATTTTAAATACATTCTACATTATGGGTGTGACATAGCAGACATCAGACAAATTTAAAATTATTAATAAATCGAGTAAATAATTAATAATATATAATTTAAAAAAATGCAAATTCAAAAAATTTTGAAATTAATAGTGCTTTTTTTGTAAATATTATTTTTTTAATTATTTATCTTATTTATGTATAATTTTAAAGTTCTCTGATGTCTGCTACATTCATACTCGTTTTACATGAATGCAAAAAATAACTTATTTTATTTACTGTTCCGGTATTAGGACAACCGAATTCCCGTATTAGGACAAGGCTATTTCAGCGTTCCGGTATTGGGTCTTTTGAGTGTCATAGAAAAAAATTTTTTTTTTATATTAAATTTAAGAAAAATGAACTAATTTGATTATTTTTGAATTGGTAAATGTCTATTCTATATAATGTGATAAATTATTTTGGTTTATAATTTATTTGAATATTTATAAAACGATAAAAATCAGTCATATACCCTTCGTCGTTCCGGTATTGGGACATTTACCTTATCTTCATCTTTTGATTTTCAAACAAATTTTAACATCGGATTACAAATCAAAAAATAATAATAATTAAACAAGAAAAAAATTAAGCCTTTACTTAATTAAAAAAAAACCATTGTTAGATTTTTAAAAGATAAAGGCATGACTTTTTTTTAAATTTATTATCATTTTTTGATTTTATATTTGATATCAAACATTTTTAAAAAATTAAAAGATAAAGATATAAAAGGAATTAGTGAAAATTTTAAAAATTAAAAAAAAAACACCATCGTCAGATTTTTCAAAAATAAAGAAATGACAATTTTTTTTTTTCTCTTGTGTAATAAATTTTCGTGAAGTTATGAGCTCCAGAAAAAACTGATATAATAATTACAAAAATGACTGAAACCATCATTATTTAATGAAAAAATATGTTTAATTATCAAATTTGATAAATATCTGATGATGGGCTGCTTTGTGAGAGCTTCCAAAAATTTTCTTTTTAAATTAAAAATTTTTTTGTGTGTGGAGGAAATATTTTTATCATTACCATTTGTAGATAATTTCCCGAAAAATAAATCCCCACTAACCGAATTTCTGAAAAATGCTTCAATTCGGAGATATCTTTAACTGAACTTTTTTTTTAAGCGCTGAGTGCTAACTTCAGGGCCATAGTTAATTATATTTTCTAACATGCACACTAAACGCTTAAACAATATTAAATATTTACCCATTAATTAATTAGTGCTGAATAATAAAATTATATTCCTCAATCTTCCCAAATGGTTCCCAATTAATTAAAAATAAATTTATTGTTTGTATAATATACATTCTAAAGTTGATGGTAGGGATTTCAAACGGTTAGAGTTTATTCATAAATGCAACTTAATAGTGTCTTTTTCTGGTAGTGATTATATCATGGTAGATATTTTCATTGGTAGAGATTTTGAGATGGTAGATTTTTTATTGGAGTGGGAGTTTTCTAGGTAGGTATGATACGGCTGATTTCAGTTGGGTAGAGTTTTATTTTTGGTAGGGTCGCTTATAGCTGAGTCGTATACCTGCCTTCACTAGTAGGCTTTCCTGATGGTACAATACTGGCCAATAATTCTTGAGGGGTAGCATAGAATCGGTAAAAAAAAAAATGTCTCAAAATAAAAATGTATATGACTACTTTCATACAAATGTAAAAATATAAAAATAAAAAGTTGTAAAAAAAAAATTCAATAATTAAAAATATATATATTTTAATAAAATGTAAAATTATAAATATGTATTGTAAAATAAGTAAATAAAAAAAAATCCCTATAAAAAGTGTCTCTATATTTGAAAATCACTAATAAAAATATGGTCACTATTTAAAAATTAGTAAATAATTTTAGTGTGTATATAAAAATATGAATAATTAAAAAAAACTAAATTAAAAAGTCACTAAAAAAAAATTACTATAAAAATAAAAAATCCTACAAACCAACATTTGCATAACCAAACACGTACATAAAAAAAATTATGTGAAAATAAACATCTCTAAAAATAATATGTCTATAAATAATCGACTGTTTTTGAATATCTCTAAAAAATATCTGAATAAAATATAACCTACAAATTGAAGAATTTCACCATTTGCTCATAATAGTGACTAAGTTTGTGTTATAAAATATAAGTATTAATAATAATGATAAAACAACAATAATAATAATAAAAATTATGGTTATTATTATGAAAAAATATTAAGAAAAACAATAAATAAATAAATAAATAAATAATTGTTAACTTATAATAAGAGACCTGGAAGAAATGTGAAAAATCAAAATCTGATTACTCCAAAGCACTGAGCTTGTAATAATTTACATAATTTTAATTAAATAAATTAATAATTTAATTAAATATTATATTTATTATATAAAGAAGTGATTAAATTATAATTAATTAATCACATTAATTAATTTAAGTGTATAGTTGAAGTACAGAGTACTGTTTGATTTATGAAAAAAAAAAAGAAATAAAACCAATCAGTAATTTCTCATTATCACAGTGATGCTGATATAATAATAATAGTAAATTAAAAATAATAATTATAAAAATTATATTCATTATTATGATGTTGAGTTAAAATAGTAAATAAATTATTATTATTTATTATTCCCAGAAGTACAGCTTGATATTTACAAGCATTCATACATATTTCACTTACGATTACTTTAACTTTATTTTAATAATTTAATACGATAATAACTGAATAAATATCAAATATCCAACATACATATTTTTAATATTTATATATATATATATATAAATCTAAATAACTCTTTGCACTTTTGTTATGCTTAGCTTCATTGGTAGTATCGCTCTCGCTGATTGCACTTGTCCTTCTTATAGCTCTCCAACCTTTTTCTTTCCGATATTCTTGAATAATATACAGACCTCCTTTATTGGTGGTCCTCGTAGCACGTGTCTAACACATGTGTCCAGGTCTGCATCGTATTTACCATCTGTAAGTTTCTGTAGTTTGACTCTTACTTTGTCTGAGCACAACTTTCTGGCCTCTGCGCAGACAAAAAGATGATTGACTGTCTCTGGTTCACCCGAGCATATATCACATTCGGTGTTACGAAAACCTTTCTTATGTGCCTTTCCATAATTTCCACACCTGAGTCTAGCCCAAATCTCCTTCATCCAACTATCAATAGATGGATCGCTCCAAAATGGTTCAGCTGATGTGCATGTTTTTACAAACTTATATAATTGACTAAAAGATGACTCCTGAATCTTTTTATTGTTGCTGCTGTTCTGCGCAACATAATAGTGTTGTAGTCCTGCTTCCAGTCGCTCCGCTATTTGTTCTGGTTCAGCTTTATTCTAGATTAATTCTGGTATGTCCTCGGCATTCATTTCCTTCAGAGCTTTCATCAGGTCCTTACTCCATCTTGACGGGTTTCCATTAAGAATGTTTCTGCATTCTTCCCTGAGGCCTTCCTTGGCCATCTGTGCTCTTCCATTTTCATAATGTCCACCAGGTAGTCGCTTGCTCTCTTTCTTGTTACATATAAGTAACTCGGTACATCCGCTTCCGCTCTCCAAAACTTCCTCCGCATGTGAACCAATATCCGAGATACTTGAATTCCTGCACAATATCTAGTTCCGCTCCCTCATATGTCCA
Organism: Microplitis demolitor; assembly: GCF_026212275.2. Lineage (NCBI taxonomy): Eukaryota > Metazoa > Arthropoda > Insecta > Hymenoptera > Braconidae > Microplitis > Microplitis demolitor. The sequence continues at coordinate 10,636,449 of NC_068545.1, forward strand.
TTTTGTTCTCTCATTGTCACGTCGTCCTCTTTTTACTATCATAATTACAGTCTTCTTTTTGTTTACGAGCAGGTCATTCTTTGGTGCGTACTTTTCCAGAGACTGCAGCATGTTCTGGAGCCCTGTTGCTGTGTCCGAGACCATTGCTATATCATCTGCATATTAGTAAATAAATTAAAAAATGCAAGTTTAAAAAAGAACTTTGTTTATTTTTCAAGTTTTTATTTTTTTTTTTAAATGTTTAAAATTAATGTTAAAAAAGTAATCTATATTGTAAATATGGAATATATATATATAAGATATAATCTGTAAAAAACATAATGTTGTACAGTTGAGGAAAATAAATAATAATAATGAAGTATTCTATATTTACAAAAAAAAAAAAATTTGATTTAATTGATTTAATGACACTATTGATTTAATTCATAATAAATCTAACTTATAAGATTGAATTGTTTAGAATTGTATGGATAAATATTTAATAATAATAATAAATGCAGCTTAAATACATTTTATAATAATAATAAACGCAGCTTAAATACATTTAATAGTAAAAATAAATGCAGCTTAAATACATTTTATAATAATAATAAACGCAGCTTAAATCAATTTTATAATAATAATCAATGCAGCTTAAATACTTATCATTAAAAGGCATTAAATGTTTATCATTTTATATTAGTGGTTATTATATAATTTTTATATGCCGTTCGGCACAATGGGCAATTTTTCCTTCCGTGGACCCAGTAATCATCAAGATAGCATTTGTAACAGCTAATAAAATGTTTACATTTTAAAACTGGGGCACTTGCCTCGGCTGACCGACAATGCATGCATAGCGGATCATACTCTGTTATTAAAACATAAAAAAAAAATTCTAAATTATTATTATTATTATTATCTATATTATTAAGATAATAAGGAAAATTTTGTTCTCGGCATATCTGTATGATAGAATTGGTTAATGTTATTAAATTTGGTATCGTTAGAAAGATTTTGACTTGAATTTGTGCCTTTTCATAGTTTTCACTCTTTTTTATTATCAATCATTGAGAAAAATTCAATTATCTGTATCATTCGAATTACATTTAAATTACGCGAGGAAAAATATGATTGTAATTATTTTTTTTAAATAAATTAATATTCTAATTATTCTATCACCCAATATGACTGAATGTCACTGAATATATACTATATTATTTATATGACGTTACTTATTCCAAAATGACAAAGTTTTATATTTTTATTTAGTTTTAGGAGGCTTCCCAAAGCCAAAATAGTAATTAAAGAAGTTTTTGATAGTTTATTATTATTATAAAATGTATTTAAGCTGCATTTATTATTATTATTAAATATTTATCCATACAATTCTAAACAATTCAATCTTATAAGTTAGATTTATTATAAATTAAATCAATAGTGTCATTAAATCAATTAAATCAAATTTTTTTTTTTTGTAAATATAGAATACTTCATTATTATTATTTATTTTCCTCAACTGTACAACATTATGTTTTTTACAGATTATATCTTATATACATATATATTCCATATTTACAATATAGATTACTTTTTTAACATTAATTTTAAACATTTAAAAAAAAAAATAAAAACTTGAAAAATAAACAAAGTTCTTTTATAAACTTGCATTTTTTAATTTATTTACTATTTTAACTCAACATCATAATAATGAATATAATTTTTATAATTATTATTTTTAATTTACTATTATTATTATATCAGCATCACTGTGATAATGAGAAATTACTGATTGGTTTTATTTCTTTTTTTTTTTCATAAATCAAACAGTACTCTGTACTTCAACTATACACTTAAATTAATTAATGTGATTAATTAATTATAATTTAATCACTTCTTTATATAATAAATATAATATTTAATTAAATTATTAATTTATTTAATTAAAATTATGTAAATTATTACAAGCTCAGTGCTTTGGAGTAATCAGATTTTGATTTTTCACATTTCTTCCAGGTCTCTTATTATAAGTTAACAATTATTTATTTATTTATTTATTTATTGTTTTTCTTAATATTTTTTCATAATAATAACCATAATTTTTATTATTATTATTGTTGTTTTATCATTATTATTAATACTTATATTTTATAACACAAACTTAGTCACTATTATGAGCAAATGGTGAAATTCTTCAATTTGTAGGTTATATTTTATTCAGATATTTTTTAGAGATATTCAAAAACAGTCGATTATTTATAGACATATTATTTTTAGAGATGTTTATTTTCACATAATTTTTTTTATGTACGTGTTTGGTTATGCAAATGTTGGTTTGTAGGATTTTTTATTTTTATAGTAATTTTTTTTTAGTGACTTTTTAATTTAGTTTTTTTTAATTATTCATATTTTTATATACACACTAAAATTATTTACTAATTTTTAAATAGTGACCATATTTTTATTAGTGATTTTCAAATATAGAGACACTTTTTATAGGGATTTTTTTTTATTTACTTATTTTACAATACATATTTATAATTTTACATTTTATTAAAATATATATATTTTTAATTATTGAATTTTTTTTTTACAACTTTTTATTTTTATATTTTTACATTTGTATGAAAGTAGTCATATACATTTTTATTTTGAGACATTTTTTTTTTTACCGATTCTATGCTACCCCTCAAGAATTATTGGCCAGTATTGTACCCAAATGATTAGGCGACTTGTGGAAGTGTTTCGCTACTTTTGATCATAGATGGGGCGACTCAGACAAAAATTTTCTGGCAACGTGAGTGTACGTTGTAAACGTCAAGTGTGAAACGCACCTTGAATATGCTCAACTTTTTTTTGTTGGCGCCAAAAAGTATATACGCTCAACTTTTTATCATAGTATTGTATTATTCCGCGTGGCTGCATTGAATTAAGTTTAATAAAAAAATAATTGAGTTTTTACAAGAATTTATTATCTTTATAAAATTTTTTTACATCCGGAAAAATGACTCTCAAAGGTACCGGCAAACTGCATGTTATTAAACGTGGTAAGTATTTATCCGCCTTTTCTTTGTAATTAAAATACGAAATTTAAAAAAATTCATCTTGTATATTATTTTTATATTTTAAATTAGATTTCTTGCATATTTAAAATAATCTTACATTCCAGATGGACGTGAAGAAAAAGTTCATTATGACAAAATTTCCGCTCGAGTAAAAAAACTTTGTTATGGGTTAGATATGGATTACATAGATCCACCGGCAATAACATATAAAGTCATGCACGGAATATATCCTGGGGTAACGACCGTAGAGCTCGATAATTTAGCAGCAGAGACAGCAGCAACTATGACTACTCAGCATGCTGATTATGCTATTTTAGCTGCAAGAATAGCTGTCTCTAATCTCCATAAAGAAACAAAGAAAAATTTCAGCGAGGTTATTCATGATTTATACAACGCCGTCAATCCTGTAACAAATGAAAAAATATCATTGATCAGTAAATATCATTACGATACAATCCAAAAACATGCTCGGGCATTAGACTCTGCGATAATCTATGATAGAGATTACAATTATAATTATTTTGGCTTTAAAACTCTAGAAAGAAGTTATTTGCTAAAAATAAACGGCAAAATAGTGGAAAGACCACAGCATATGTTGATGCGAGTGGCTGTTGGAATTCATGAAGAAGATATTGATCGAATAATTGAAACTTACAACTATATGTCTCAGAAATATTTCACTCATGCATCACCCACACTTTTTTCTGCATGTACTCAGAGACAACAAATGTCAAGTTGTTTTTTGCTTACGATGATTGAAGACAGTATACCGGGAATTTATGAAACAATGAAAAGATGTGCGTTAATCAGTAAAACTGCTGGTGGTATTGGTCTAAGTGCTCATAATATCCGAGCTGCAGGAACTAGGATTAAAAGTAACAATGGAGTTTCGAATGGTCTCATTCCTATTCTTCGAGTTTTCAATAATACAGCGCGATATGTCGACCAAGGCGGTAACAAAAGACCTGGAGCATTTGCAATTTATTTAGAACCCTGGCACGCGGATATATTTGAATTTCTGGATCTGAAAAAAAATACCGGTAAAGATGAGCATCGCGCTCGTGATTTATTCTACGCATTATGGATCCCAGATTTATTTATGAGCCGCACAAAAGATGATGGAGTATGGAGCTTAATGTGCCCTAACTTATCTCCTGGACTCGACAATTGTTGGGGTAAAGATTTTGAAGCACTTTATACTAAATATGAAAAAGAAGGTCGCTATGTACGTCAAGTTCCTGCTCGTGAATTGTGGACTGCTATCTTGAAATCTCAAGTTGAAACTGGTACTCCTTATATGGTGTATAAAGACCACTGTAATCGTAAATCAAATCAACAAAATTTAGGTACCATAAAAAGTAGTAACCTTTGCACTGAAATAGTTCAGTATACCAGCCCTGAAGAGGTGGCTGTGTGTAACTTAGCTTCAATTGCAGTTAACATGTTTGTCAATACTGAAACTAAAACTTATGACTTCGAAAAACTTAAATTAGTAACCAAAATTGTAACAAGAAACTTAGATAAAGTTATTGATGTAAATTATTATCCAGTTCCTGAAGCAGCTAAGTCTAATTTCAAACACCGGCCTATGGGTATTGGTGTTCAAGGTCTAGCGGATGCTTTTCTATTACTGCGGTATCCATTTGAAAGTGAAAAAGCTCAGAAACTGAATATTCAAATTTTCGAAACTTTATACTATGGTGCATTAGAAGCGAGTTGTGAATTAGCTAAAGAGAAGGGAGTCTATGAAACTTATCAAGGTTCGCCTGTCAGCAAAGGTATTCTTCAATATGATATGTGGAATGTCACACCAACTGATCTTTGGGATTGGACTGAGCTGAAGAAGAAAATCACTGAACATGGTGTAAGAAATTCGCTCCTCATAGCACCTATGCCGACAGCTTCAACAGCACAAATTTTAGGAAACAATGAGTCTACAGAACCATACACCACAAATGTTTATGCACGAAGAGTATTATCTGGTGAGTTTCAGATTGTGAATCCTCACTTGTTGAAGGATTTAAGTGAACGTGACCTTTGGGATGAAGATATGAAAAATGAAATTATCGCAAATAATGGATCAGTACAAAATATTAAGAGCTTTCCAGATGAACTGAAACCTTTATATAAAACTGTTTGGGAAATCTCTCAAAAAACTATTCTGAAAATGGCAGCCGATCGAGGTCCTTTTATCGACCAATCGCAATCGCTTAATGTTCATATTGCTCAGCCGTCGGTTGGAGTATTAACTTCGATGCACTTTTACGGATGGAATATTGGTTTGAAAACAGGAATGTATTACTTGAGAACTAAACCAGCTGCTAACGCTATTCAATTTACTGTCGATAAAAGAAAATTACCAACATGGAAGGAAGAAAAACATGTAAATGGCGTTAGCAAAAATATAAGTAGTGACACTAGTGTATTGTCTTGTTCACGAGGGAATGATTCGTGTACTAGCTGTAGCGGATAAGTTATGGGTATTTATAAAAACGATGTGTGGGTGTTATACTGAAACCAACGAAAAAATTCTTAAGGAAATTCTATTTTTATAGAAAATTTCATTTACAATGCTGAGAACATGCATTAATTTTTTAATTAAATCTAATGATTACATGACTTTGTCAAGAATTTTTTTTCTTTTTTATCATTAATAATACAATATTTGCACCTAAAAATATAACTTCGTTTTTTTTTTTTTTACTATAAGAATCATTCCAATCCACTTCTACTTTTTTAGTATTTTGAAATAATCATGATTACTTTGTAATATATAATTATAAAATTTTTTTTCTGTGCATAATCATATAATTATACACAGAAAAAAGGGATTTCTTGGAGCAAAAAAAAAATTTTTTTGAGGCGAGAAAAAAGTTCTTGGGCCAAGAAATTTTTTCAGTCCTAAGAAAATTTTTGTTGCGCTAAGAAATCTTTTTTTTCTATATATAAAATACTGAATAAAAAAAAACTGGCAATCATTGGGAACTGCCGGCAAAAGTGAAAACTTAAAACTATAAAATAACAGTAGTTTTTTTTTATTTTAAAATTAATTGTAATACCAAAAAATCGAAATTTCATGATTTATAAATTAAACTCATTAACATTAATCTTGTTTTTATACGGTTTATTTCTTAATCAAAACATAATGGTCGGTGCAACTCCAGTATAAAATATCAACATAACTTACAATTGGCAGTAAAAAAATAAAATTAAAAAAACTAAAATTTATAGAAATTAAATAAATTTAAAATTAAGTGAATTCAATATTTTATAATAAATACTATTTTTACATTAATTGATGTAATTTTTTTTATAGAAATAAACATAATTATAAATACTAATATACTCACTTGAGCTCGAAAACAGCGAGAAATTTTTGGGCTGGCCCGTAGAATTAGTTGTTGCCGATATTTTTTTTCTCAACACCGAGCTCTGAGTCTAGAATGTCTATAGACATTCTAGACTCAGATTAATTTCTGTAGATTTTCTATAGAATTTCTCAGACGGTGATCCTTACCAAAATTAAGGCGTCCGGTGGTAATATACATGTCTTTTAGAAGAAGGCTGACACATAAAAGTGATATAAAAAAAAAAAAATTTTGATAAGAAAATGGTGAAATTTGTGTAATTTTTTGAACATTTTCTATTATTCTATGTCACTTTCGTGTCAAAAAATGGTTGAACTATATTGTTTTCGATAGTTGTTCTAGAATGATATCAATTTCTATCAATCTATCGATTTTTACTTAATAAAAAAAGCTGAACTGGAATATTTATAAAAATTATGCATTTTTTTTTATCTATTTTGACTTTTATAAGCTTATTAGTATATTTAATATTCAATACTTATTTTTCAGATGATTGATATCAATCGGTACGTACTTTTTTTTGCAACAAAATTATTCAAATAATGCAAGCTTTAGCAGAAATTAATTGATAACTTTCAATCGTAGTTCTGCCATTGAGATTATTACTTAGTGCCAAGACGATAGTGCTCAATTTAAAGTCTTAGCTCTCAGATAAAATAATTTTATAACTATGGAGTTAAATACTTTATTCATTTTGCTTATAAACTCGATCGTTCTCGTTAATGGAAAAAATATCGTATTGATAATTGCGGATGACTTGGATTTGGTACTCGATGGAATGGTGAGTGTTCATTTCAATTATGGTATTGTTGTCTAAAGTGGTGAGTTACGATTAAAATTTTCTCGTTGAGTCAACTGGAAAATGTGATCGTCATAACAATAGAGAATAAACCGTTAAACATAAAAGAAAAAATTTTCGGTCGGCTTTCATTCAGGAACTGAATTTTATACTTTATGCTTTAAATAAGACTCCGTCTACTGATTAACTAAATTCTTGGAGTGAAACTTCTTTAGCGAGGGTTGAATTTGAAATTTTTGTCTCAGTTAGAGAACACACCGTGAGACAGAGAATGTAAAGTGAAAGTAATGAATGAAAACAGAAGAGGAAATGTTCAGGCAGCAAGCCTAATATTTCGAAAGAGTACCCTGCTTAAAAAATCCGATAGATTCTTATAGCTGTATGTTTAAGGCCCTATACTTAACTATAGCACTTCTCATAGAACTCATTCATTCTTATTAAATCTCTATAGGAATGCATGAGAATTTATTGGATTCTATGAGATTTTCAAAACAGGGTAGGGAGTTACAAAATTTTTTATTTCTTGAACTTTTTGGAAATTTTATTTTACTTTTTTTTTACCTTATATTAAACATCTACAATTCTGTTTAGTGTTTATGGCTCCTCATTTACTAACTATTTGATCGATATATTTTATTGATTAAGAGAAGTTAATTATTTGCTTGTTTTTGTTATTTAGACGCCACTTCAAAATACACGGAACATCATAGGCAATAATGGGGCAACTTTCCTCAATTGTGTAAGTTATTTGTTAAATACTTGTTAAACGATAAATATTTTTCATTCATGTCTCTATCCACTGTCCTAGCGGTTTCGTGGTAACGTTGAGAATAGCGTGAGTTCATTTAACTGCCAACGTTGTTAATTAATTAGATTTCATAACAAAGCTCACTTGATGATTCGAATCAAATCATTTCACGCGCTCTTCTATTTCGCCGGAATACTTCGTTAGCAGCGTGAGCTCACTGCGCAAGAATAATACGCAAGATCGTGAAGCGTTTTTAAAATTTCATTACATAATGGTGTAATAATAAAAGTTTATATTCATGCGCACACACATGCAAGAATATATACGTGAATTCACGTATAACAATTTTTTTCAATTCTTGAGCAAGTTTGCTCTCAAGAATCTCAAGATCGATAGGTGCTAGTGTCTTTTTCTACGTATGTGTCTTGCTGCAGATACTTGTGGCCAGATTTCAATGGCAAGTATAGTGCAAGCCTTACACAAGAAATTCGTGCCAGATTATAACTCAATTCTGGAGGAATACTATAATTGAAAATAGTTGCTCATGGCTTGCTCAAGATCTGTTCAAGGCTCAAAATTGACCTTGAGCCTTGAGCAGATCTTGAGCAAGCCATATGCAAGTACCTACTGTAAATTACTGGTACAAGAAATGCGTTAGACACTGTTTCATTGCACGTATTCAAGATATCTTTAATATTCTTGCGTACGATACCATGAGCAAACATATACAAATCGTGATACAGGTTTCTTGATACACGATCTTGCGAAAGACACATACGAAGAAAAAGACACTAGCAGCTATGAGTCTTGCTCCAGATACTTAAACCAGAATTTTGCTCAAACACGTGTTACTAGGGAAGTCTTCAAACATTTGCGTCTTAAAGAAAAAGAATTAGGATAGAAGGGGATTGGGAAAAATAAAGAAAAGATCTTGATAGACAATTTTACTGATAAATTGATAAAAATAATTGGATAACCCGTGTTAAGGCGTAACATGCAGATAAATAATAATAATCTCTATTATTAAAACTATACGTAGAATGTCATGAAATCGGGCGCTCCAAGCATGAATTTCAGTGCTCGGAATAATTAAATATTCAAAGCAGGCATGCAAGAATGAAAAAAATACTCTAATAATTCTTTTTAGTTTGTAGCATCTCCATTGTGTTGTCCCAATCGAGCGTCAATTTTAACCGGAAGATATCAACATAACCACCAGACTTTTAATAATTCGTTATCCGGAGGATGTAGTAGCATAAAATGGCAAAACACTTACGAAAAACATACTTTTGCTACGATTTTGAAAACTCAAAAGAATTATAGAACATTTTATGCTGGCAAATATTTGAATCAAGTAAGTACGTGAACATGACGGTGAGTAGGGAAATATGTTCATGTTCAGCGTTACAATTTCTCTGGCGAATTCAAATCACGGTAATTTATCGCATTTTGCCGTAATTTGCGGCATTTTTACCGTAAGCAAAGTATGCTTTTTTACTTTTACAATTTTTAAAGTGCAATTCTTCACCTTACGGTAAAACTACCGCGTCTTTGCCAAGAAATGCCATAATTTTGCAGTAAAATGCCGTACAGTTATCACAAAATACAGCACTTTGCCGTAGAATACCGTATTCTATCGTAAGTTACGGCATTTTACGGTAAAATCCTGTAATTCTTTCGAATGCCGTAAATTACGGCAATTACCGTAATTCGGATCCGCCAGGGATTCTGAAAATTTAAACTTTAATTTTAGTATGGAACAAATTTGGCGGGAGGACCAAATCATAAGCCAGCAGGATGGGATTGGTGGGCTGGATTGATTGGCAATTCCAAATATTATAATTATACGTTATCAGTAAACGGTTCTGCAAAGTTTTACGGTGATAAAATAAAAGACTATCTGACGGATGTCATAGTAAGATTCATAATTTTTTTTTACTTTAACTGTTACCATTTTTCGAGAAATGATTAATATATTAATAGGCTGAAATGGCTGTGAGCTTTATTCGAAGTTCTAATAACGACGCTCAACCGTTTCTTATGGTTCTTGCACCTCCAGCACCACATGCACCGTTTACGCCAGCCGTTAAGCACAATGATAAATTTAAAAAAACGAAAGCAAAGCGTACACCTAATTTCAATTCCTCACCTCAAATGGTACGGTCAGTTGTTTGACAAATCTTCTTCATGCATTATACAATCAACTTTGAAGAGGTACGTTTTTTTACAGGATAAGCATTGGTTAGTTCGAATGTCTCCATCACCGCTTCCACACGAAATATTACCAAAGCTAGATTTCATTTTTAGACGGCGTTGGGAAACACTTTTATCTGTTGATGATTTAGTAGTAACAATATACGAAGCGCTAAGACTTCAGAAAGTTTTAAATAATACTTATATCATATTCACGTCTGATAATGGATATCACATAGGTAAAGATTCAATTTATACAACAACAGTTTATAATGTAGGAATGTTATTTGGATAGTAGAGAAAATTCTCAAGTCTGTTTAGAACTGATCAGACCTGCGGATTGAATAATGCTTGCTCAAGCGTGATCAAACTTGAGAAAACCTTAGCACAGCTGAATGAACTTACACTGTGAAAAATTCCCATTAAATTTTACTATGGGTGCATTGTAACCCCGGACTATAAGAAAACTGGTACAAAATTTACAAGTGTCCCATAGTAAACGTATGCGCATAGGTCCCAATCGTGTCGTCTGCGCATACCGTTTACTATGGGACACTTGTAAATTTTTTACCCGTTTTCTTATAGTCCGGTGTTACAATGCACCCATAGTAAAATTTGTTGGAAATTTTTCACAGTGTAAGAAGATTTGATCTATCAAAACGAACCTCAACAGTTTTGGGTGAATCTAAACAGATTTGAAAGAGGGATAGCTATGATCATGCATATATTCACTTGAATACAACAATAAGATTAATCAACAGTTATAACCGTGGGCCTTGGTTATTGCGTGTTCATTAACCACGAACTATTGTTAAAAGAATCTTCCCGAATAAGTTGATTTAATAAATTATTAATTTTTAATTATAAATATTAATTAAGGATTTTCTTATTGCTGGTTCTGAAGTCGGGAAAATTATTGTAACTATCTCATGAGTAGGTTGACTCGTTCCGCACCGGACACGCGGCTGAAATAAATAACTTATTCTACGGGACGGTGGTAATAAGTAAATTAGTTGGTAGAGACTCAATTATATTTACAGTTCTTTTATTTATCAAAATTCCTAAATATATACAGGTTTCCCCTTTTTTATTATTTTAAATTTATTGTTACTCGTCTAGAGTTAATATTCGTCTACCGACAAGTTAATGGATTTAGAGACGCGTGAATTTATTGAACGTGGGAAAAGATAAGATGAACAAGTAAAAATATGTCGGTCTACGTTGAAGAGAGAAAGAGCACGGAAAATAGAAAACAGGAATTATTGCTGTTCGAACGAGCATTTATTACATTTTCAAATAGTAATGCAGCGCTTCATGAACGAAACTGTAAAAGTTACAGTTTGACGCCGCGCAGTAAGTTTCCATTTTAAGTATGAAATATTACAGTTTGAAAACGTATTAAGTTTACTTTCTCACACTGTAATATTTGTTGAAAATTATCAAAGTATCATTCGATATGCTTCAAAACATACAGTTTTTCTCATTAAGTTTTACCTCAAAATTTTTAAAACTCGTTTCTCAAAATAATGATATTGCCACTATAAACTGTAAAATTTTACATTTTCAGTTAGTAATATTTGTGTTTATTTTTTTTAATAATCGAGTTTGAATAGTGACACGATTCTACATCACCCTTGATAATTAATTTCATTTGAGAAAATAGCTGAGAATAACCTATGATAACCAAAAATAAAAAAAAAAAAAATAATAAATTATTACCACACTTTCAAATTTATTTTTGAATTGACAACAATGAAAATCAATATAAAATAAGAAAACAAAAATAAAATTATTAATAAACAAGCGAACTGTATAAAAAATTTATTTACCCGATGAAAAAAGATTTTATATATCTGTATACAGTTATATATGAATTATATACAATTGGATAGAGATGATGCACATTTACATAAAATTTTTATATGTTATATACAATTATATACAATCGTATATAATTCTATTTAAAAATGCAAAAAACAATAATAAAATTATATACAAATGTATATATTTGTATACAATTATATCGAATTGTATATAATTATATATAATCTATACGAAAACATTATGTGATTATATACAAATTATAAACAAATAAGATATAATTATATGTACGATTGTATACAAATGGATCCATTTTTTCTATCCAATTTATACATAGTTTTATACAATTGTATAAAATCTTTTTTCATCGGGTACTTACCAAAAATAATCATTCAACTATTAAAATTCGCAATATTGGAAGACTTTGCACCGTACTAGACGATACCACGTGGAATAATAACTTCGCATGAGACACTCGTGAAACAGAAGACATATTATTACTATAACCTCTAATATTGAGGCATAGGTCTTGGCTAAATGCAACGTGCACTCACATATACTATTTCAAAATTATTAACTGAATTTTTATTTTATTTTTACATTTTAAATAGTAAAAGTTCGTGATTTCTAAGGCATTGATGATACTTGACAAAGAAATTTAAAAAATTACAATGTGAGATGTAATAGTTCCATTTTCTACATTAAGGTTCATAATTGAATGCTCATACTGTAAATCTTCTCGAACCACTCAACAAATTTTCTTATTTGATACTTTAATTTTTACACAACGGCTAATTCGCTCTATAGAGGCACAGGTCGACGGTTCATCTTGGAATTCTGGTCATGTCGATGACCAATGGTCTCTCAGGTTCCTGGATCGGCGTCGGCAGGTTGTCGAAAATTACGAAGAAGAAAAAAAACCACACCACTCACTGGACACACTTTGGTTTTCTTTATTTAACTAAATAAAACGAATCTTAGAATTTATTGTTCAAACTTGTATATATTATCAAAAAAAATTTTAATTAGGAAATTATAAGCGCAAAGTGAGAGAATTTTTTCGACCGATCACTCACGAGTCTGCAACTTGAGTATATCTAGTAAATTGAAATAGAATACTGGACTAAATGACTAGATATGACAAACTTATTGTTAGGCCGGCTCATATAAATTGTATTGAGCTCTGGTTGTAGAGTAGGGACCCCGCCAAGCGTCATCAGTCTACTACCCTACCGGTCCACTCTGTGGTAGCCAGGGTCTAAGACCTCGAGCAAGTGTTTGCTGGCCCTTTTATGTGTAAATTTTTGGGGGCGTGGAACTACCCCACGGATATCTGAAATCCAAGTAGAATTTGATCTAGGGGCCTCTGACATGGACCCGGATGACTAAAGAGTGTCAATTAAGATACAATTATTATAATAGATGGCCGTAGAATCAGTTAGATTTTCGCGCTCGATTTTCAAGTCGAAAATCAGAAACGCACTGTTACACAATAAAAAAAATATCTTCCCTAGTAGTATATGGTCGGTAATCGGAAAAAATAGATGCTGAAAGAATAGGCCGGTAAAAATAGACCCGGAAAATCAATTTTTTAACTGACAATCGATTTTCGGTGGAAGTTCATACTCTGACTCACTATTCGATCGTATTATATCTTCCAATGTCTCTTAATTCCTCTGTTAATTTTTTTCGTGAAAAAGGGACACCTACAGGGGGTCCTGGGGCGAAACCTCCCAGATGAAAATAACAAGTTTTATTATTTTGCGAAGGTAAAAACAGACGAGAAAAAAGAATTTCTTCTAGCAATTTTTTATTGGTATATGCTTAACATATCACTGTTTTGGGGGATGAATTTGAGAATGTTATCGTGAAAATCCGGTTTCGACTTCTAGCTTGTTTCTGATCTCAGAAGTTCTTTTCAAGATAATCTTTGCGTTCATGAGTTAAAAAATATTGTCTTAAATAAATTTTCTAATTAAAAAGAAAAAAAAAACAATCACGATTTTATTGAAATGTTATTCTTTTTGAATCTGAGTATCAAAGATAATAGAATAGGATTATTGCCGAATGAAAAATATTAGATATTTGTATCCGTTTGTTTTTTTCAGGTCTATTTTTCCGGTCTATTTTTGCCAGGTCTATTTATTCCGGAATCTGCTTAGATTGCAAGTTAATTCCTGGAGATCCAATTAGGAGAAGACATTGAGTATATCTGGATAGTATTATATTTCATTTGAAGTCTCATATGTTTATAGGACAGTTTAGCATGCCATTTGATAAGAGACAACCTTATGAGAGTGACGTCCGGGTTCCCCTATTGATTCGTGGTCCAGAAATCGCAGTATCCCAAGTCAGAATACCGGTCAGCAGTGTCGATTTATTTGACACGATTTTACATATTGCTGAGATCAAAGAATATTCGGATGGAAAATCAGTACTGTTGAAAAATGTTTCTCATGATCGGACAGTATTAATTGAGTACAAAGGAGAAAAATCACTTAATCACCACAATACTACCTGCGCGGATGATTTCGATTTGAATTTATACGTAAGATCATCTCATTTTACAATTTAATTAATGGTTGATATTTCGCAGTTGCAAAATCTGAAACGCAGTTTAGATTTATTATTTTGAAGTAACTGTTACGTTTTTTTGATAAATGTTAATGCTTAATTATATAACGAATCAATTCAAATGTTTTTTACAGGGTTGTGATAAAAATATGGCGTGCAAGTGTGAAGATTCCACAAATAACACCTACTCATGTATAAGGAGATTTTCCAACAACTACAACAATATATTTTGTATTTTCAAAGATGATCAAGTCAGCACTTTTTATTGAAATTACACATGATGAGTGGAAGAATGACTTGATTGATTGATATTTTTATTTTTACAGGATTATATAGAAGCTTATGATTTAAATAAGGACCAATATCAAATGATAAACATTGGATATAAAATGAATCATCGTCGAAGACGTAGGTTTCGAAAACGTTTAAATCGAATGGTCAAATGCATTGGATCTGATTGCCTTTGAATATAATCGAAAATCTTATATTTATATGTTGATATCCTATTCATTAATTAAAATTTTTATATTTGAGGTCTAATAATTTTTCAACATCTTTATGTGCAACGCATTTTCAACTTTTTTTAACTTTTCGAAGAAAGAAATTAATAATTTTACGTGTATTATGTAATGAGTATTTCAATAGAATTTAATATCGGATTTTGCATATTTTTTAAAGGAATAAGTTGTTCATTATGTCAAGTAAAATAACTTACGGTCTACTTACAATACTTTTACATTCAATATTGTCCAGGAAAATTATTTTCTCAAATATTCATCGAATTTTTTTTGACGCTAATGGACGAGCAATTCCCATGTAATAGTCTTGCTCAAGGTTTGAGGAGGCCTGGTCTCAAGTTCGATAGATAGTGTTTTTTCTTACCTATGTGTCTTGCTGCAGACACTTATGGCTAGATTTCAATAGCAAGTTTAGTGCAAGCCTTACACAAGAAATTCGTGCCAGATTGTAACTCAATTCTGGAGAAAGACTATAGTTGGAAATAGTTGCGCACGGCTTGCTCAAAATCTTCTCAAGGCTCGAAGCTCAAAATTGACCTTGAGCCTTGAGCAGATCTTGAGCAAGCCATGCAACGTAACTACACAGAAAAAAAAGGTATCTTGGCGCAAAAATTTTTTTCTTGCCGCAAGAATATTTTTTGCAATTGTGAATGAAAAAGAAAATTTTCTTAGTTCAAGAAAAAATTTACTTAAATTTAGTCATCTTGACTTAAGATTTTTTTTTATTCAGCCGATATAATATATGTTTCTTCCCTGATTAAACAACTGAATTCAACCGAATTCAAAATTTTAATTCTGATATATTCTGTAGAATTCTGCAAAACAGAATTCAACTGAATTGAAAATTTGAATTTGAATTAAACAAAATAAAACCGATTTAAAAATTTCAAATTCATTTTAATTCAGTTTAATTCTGATTTAGAACCAGAAATTGGAGAATTATTTTCGAATCAATCAGAATTAAACCAAATAGAATAATTTAAATTCGTTTTAATTTAAACAAATTCTGGTTTTCCTGCCGAATTAGACAGAATTCATTTTTAAGTTAGGTACCGAATTAACAAAATTTAGCTGAATTAAATAGAATTAAAAATTTAATTCTGTTTAATTCAATCGAATTCAGTTGTTTAATCAGTATTGAATTGAAATATTTTCTTAAAGTGAGAAAAGTAAATATTTTGCCCCAAAATATAAACAATCGTTCGAAGAGTAAAATACTCTTTCTTTAAGAATAATCAATTTGAATCGAGAGGATCTGTGATTCTAGTCAAGAATTAAAAGTACTCAACTCAATGGCAAGAAAAATTTTGGTTTAAGTATTTTGATGTGTTGCGGCAAGTAAACGTAGACGTTTGAACCAACAGCGATTGCACTCACGGCTCAACGCAAAAATTCTCTGCGGAAAGGTAACTGTACTATATTAAAGTGACGGTAGTATAGACTCTACATTGTACAGTGTGGTTACTGGATATAGATAAAGTAAACGAACGTTCAGACAAGGTTGGGTAGCGTAACTGGTAAAGCTCTCGCGTGTCGCCGAATCGGTCTGGGTTCGATTCCTAGCGTGAGCAAACTATTTATTTTTCTCGATTCGTTTATAAACAATTAATCGAGAAAGTTTATTCCTTATCCCCTTTAGTACCGTACTATGACATTCTGAATAAATTATCCTGCTTCACAAAATTTAATATTTATAATAGATTAATTCGCTCAAAATACAGGTCGATATATATTTCCAAGTAGATTTATTTATTTTTTTGAATCGAGACGTTTTTTTTTTTCAATCAAGAGAAAAAAATCATCAATTCAAAATATTATTTCTTTAATAAAGAAAGTAATTATGTTCTTTTAAGAAGATATTTGTATTAAATGGGAGAATTTTATGTCTTCGGTTAAGGAAATATTTACATGATTCAAAAAAACATATTTTATTAAATTAAGAATATAATTTGTTTAAGACGCGCTTTCATTTGTTTCTCTATTCGCATTCAACTGGATAAACGGTACTATCTCTGTTGCACTTGTACATTAAATAGGAACTTTGTCCAAGCTTTTCTCGTAAACAAATGGAAGTTATCAAAAAATTCAAGTGCACTTCGCTAGTTCATAAAGTAAAGCATCGGGTCTGTGTCTTTATTTTGCGTTTAGAGCTTTTATTTCAGAAAAAAGCTGGGACAAAATTATCTGAAAACCGTTCTTAAATCAAAATTAAAATATTTTTATTCCAATAGACAGTTGTTTTAAGTCGATAAAGTAGTTTTCTCAAACTGGGAGTAAGTATTCTTCTGCGATGCAAAAAAAGTTCTTGGTTTGAGATGTTGATATATATTGTGACAATTTACTATACTCACCAACTAAGACAGAAAAGCATCTTGTTTTGATAATTTTTTTTACTTGGTTAGAAACACAATAGACTTGATTTAAAATAAATATTCTTCAATCAAGAATATTGAACCTAGTTAAAATTTGATTATTCTTGATACAATATTTTTATGATATTAGTCGAAGAAAATGTTTTCGAATTGAAAAAAGACAATTACTCAGCCCAAGAATAAAAGAATGAAGACAAAAATTTTCTTGGGTCAAGTCAACCTTTTTTTCTATGTACCTACCGTAAGTTACTGGTGCAAGAAATGCGCCAGAAACTTTTCGACTGCACCGTATCCAAGGTGTCTTCAAGTTCTAATGTACGATATCTTGAACAAATCGCACAAGTCTTGATGACGGTTTCTTGCTACATGATCTTGCGCAAGACCCATACGTAGAAAAAGACACCAGTGACTAGGGGTTTTGTTCGAGCCACTGGCACCAGAATCTGGCTCAAGCATGTATTACTTGGGTAATTAGTCAATTTTTTGTGATCTAACCTAATATAAAAATAACGGTCATATCGCATTACGACTCTGAAAGTGGTCAGAATAACTTCCTACGACCTGAAGACTTCGACATATGAAGGAAATTCGATTTTCGAAAATCGGGATGAAAACAATAACTTCCCGAATTTTTGAAATTTTACAATGTTCTTAGCGGAAAGCTAAAAAAGCTTATTTAAATTCCTATTGATAATTGAAACTTTTTATAAGCAAAATTTATTGAGCTTTCGAACAAATAATTACAAATATTTCATTAACTTATCATTATAAATGAAAATTCAATAACATTTTCACCAACTTATGCACATGAATTATAATTTTATAGTCAGAATAACATAACTATAGATGGACTCGAGTATTAGATTTTTTATCATAAAATTCGCTCATAAAATAGTAAATACGCTTCTTTTTTTAAAACAGCTGCTTCGTCAATTTCCACTACCCTGAAACAAAGCTGCATTAGAAATTATCTGCAAAACGTAAATTATGTTTTATATAGTGTACAATAGTAAAAAATTCTTTAATACTTTGAATCGGATATGTAGTACCATCGGCCAGTTGGAATTAGGTTTTTGTTCTCTTTATTTACAATAACTTCATGAGTATCATGGTGATTTTGATCGTCATCAATATTTGGAACATTTTTTCTTATTAAGAACGACCATCTTGAATCGTTGAAATCGAATTTCTTCCGAGTCTGTGTTAAATAAAATTATTAATTGTGTGGATTGATTATGTTTTTTATTATTTTTTTTTTTAATGGCTAGGAGCCAAGAAAACTCCAAAATGTAAGAATAAAAATATTTTCAGCAATTAAGAATTATCATGAGCGATTTATAATTTTGGCACACCCCGAACGCGAAGCGGAGAGGAAGTATTCTATTGTCGCAACATGTCAAAGCAGGTTTGTCGTTATTGTTTCCACCCCGATTTTCAAAAATCGAGTTTTTATCAGATGTCGACGTTTTAAGATCCTACGAAGCTACACTGTTAAAAATTTTTGTAAAATTACAATAGTTTTACAAAGTAATAGTATGGTAAAAATACAAACCAATGTATGTCAATATAAAATTATAACACAATTTGAGTAATCTTGCATGATTAAGAAAACGACTAATATAAGTTGTGATTTTAACATCTCTGTGTATAAATCGTACACGAGTTGTAATTTTACAAAACAGTACATTGATTTTGAATAACAAGCGATAAAAGTTTGCAAAGAATGTTTGTAATTCAATTTACAATAATTCTTAGTAAAATCATAAATAAATATTGTAATTTATATTGCAGTGAAATCATTCAAATTTTACAAACCTTAATTATTTCTTTACAAATTCTATTGTAGAATTACAGAGTGTATTGTAATTTCGCTATGAGTTTTTATTTATTACGCGCCAGCTGTAATTTTACAAAACAGTACGTTGATTTTAAATAGAAATCGTTCAAAATTTACCAAAAATGCTTGTAATTTAATTCACTACAATCCTTAGTAAAATTAAAAAAAAGTATTGTAATTAATATTACCATGAAGTCATTGAAATTTACAAATCTCAATTTTTTTTTTTACAAATTCCATTGTAGAATTACAGAGCGTATTATAATTTTACAATACATTTTTATTTATTATACCCGATTTGTAATTTTACAAAACAATACGTTGATTTTAAATGGCAATCGTTTAAAGTTTACAAAAGATGTTTGTAATTCTATTTGCTACATTTTTCAGTATATTTAAAAAAATATATTGTAATTAATATTTCAATGAAGTCATTGAAATTTCACGAACTTTAATTATTTTTTTCACGAATTTTATTGTAGAATTGTAAAGTGTATTGTAATTTTACCATAAATTTTCATGTATTATACATGAATTGTATACGGAGAGAAATTTACCGTAAACATTCCTATTGCGATGAAAGTAGTATAGGTGATGTACCTTTAACAGCTTAATAATAATTCCTATGCGGTATAGTAATGAAAATTTTTGTTTGATGTTGCTTCTTATGTACTGTGAAAATGTATATACGAGCACAGTAAATATTACCGTGCTGCTTAGAGTATATAGGCATTTTAAAAAGGATCAGTGTCTGTTGAAATAAGCTCTAAGTTTTATTTTATTGAGTAATAATTCATAAAATTCGTAACCTAAAACCTCAACAAATTTTTATAAAAATGTATGATAAATTGTTAATATTGTTTATAAACAATAAAAAAGGAATTAAAATTAAACATCAAAAATAGAATTAGCATGATATAATGGTTAAAGGATTCTGTGCTTTATGGAAAAGCATGTTTTTTTTTTAATTAAACGCATTCTTAAACAGTAGTCCCCACTTTTTAAATATCCCTGATTAAAAACTCTGATTGAAACTGATTGAATCTGATTGAAACGCAATCAGAATTCTATCAGTTTCAATCAGAAACGAATTTTCAATCAGAAATGTTCGGGAGCGTTCGAGCGTCCTGATTGACTTTCTATCAGTTTCAATCAGATTCTATCAGAAAAAAATATTTAGTATTTTCTGATTGAAACTGATTGGATTTTTTTCTATCAGTTTCAATCAGGTTCAATCAGAAAAAAAAAATTTTAATTTTCGATTATTTTCCGATTGAATCTGATTGAAACTGATAGAGAAAAATCCAATCAGTTTCAATCAGATTCAATAAGGAAATAATAATTTTTAAGAAATAATTTTCTGATTGAATCTGATTGAAACTGATTGGATTTTTCTCTATCAGTTTCAATCAGATTCAATAAGAAAATAATAATTTTTAAGAACTTATTTTCTGATTGAATCTGATTGAAACTGATCGGATTTTTCTCTATCAGTTTCAATCAGATTCAATAAGAAAATAATAATTTTTAAGAACTTATTTTCTGAATGAATCTGATTGAAACTGATAGAGAAAAATCCAATCAGTTTCAATCAGATTCAATAAGGAAATAATAATTTTTAAAAAATTATTTTCCGATTGAATCTGATTGAAACTGATAGAGAAAAATCCAATCAGTTTCAATCAGATTCAATAAGGAAATAATAATTTTTAAGAAATAATTTTCTGATTGAATCTGATTGAAACTGATTGGATTTTTCTCTATCAGTTTCAATCAGATTCAATAAGAAAATAATAATTTTTAAGAAATAATTTTCTGATTGAATCTGATTGAAACTGATTGGATTTTTCTCTATCAGTTTCAATCAGATTCAATAAGAAAATAATAATTTTTAAGAAATAATTTTCTGATTGAATCTGATTGAAACTGATTGGATTTTTCTCTATCAGTTTCAATCAGATTCAATAAGAAAATAATAATTTTTAAGAACTTATTTTCTGATTGAATCTGATAGAAACTGATTGAGAAAAATTCAATCAGATTCAATCAGAAAATAATAATTTTTAAAAAATTATTATTGTAATAAAAATTCGTATAACGATAATGTACAGAGAAATTGAGCTTCAATGTAATATTAAGCATCAAAATAATTTTTTTCTCTCTAAAGTCAGTATTTAATTTGTAGATAAAAATAAAAGTCAACGTCAGGGTTGAAATTATAACTTTTTTTTTTATTGAACCTCAAAATTATTCGGTTGCATACAAATATACCCTGATTAAAAACTCCGATTGAATCTAATTGAAACTCAATCAGAATTCTATCAGTTTCAATCGGAAACGAATTTTCAATTAGAAATGTTCGGGAGCGTTTGAGGCCTCCGATTGAATTTCAATCAGATTCAATCGGAAAAAAATATTTTTTATTTTCGATTATTTTCCGATTGAATCTGATTAAATCCGATTGAAATATCTCAATCAGTTTCAATCAGATTTAATCGGAAAATAATAATTTTTTAAAAACTACTTTCCGATTGAAACCGATTAAAACTGATTGAGAAAAATTCAATCAGATTCAATTGGAAAATAATAATTTATTTCTCGATTTTATCCCGATTGATCAATTTTTTATTTCTCCGTGTAGAATGTTCTACTTGATTTTAAACTATCTTTCTGATGAGCTAGATATAGCTAAAGTCCTTAGTAAAAATGAAACGAGGCACTGAATTGAGGCTAGCGTCGCTAGAATCAAT
Source organism: Microplitis demolitor (assembly GCF_026212275.2). NCBI lineage: Eukaryota > Metazoa > Arthropoda > Insecta > Hymenoptera > Braconidae > Microplitis > Microplitis demolitor. The sequence continues at coordinate 10,658,473 of NC_068545.1, forward strand.
GCTAACGGTAGATGACAGAGGAGGCGGCCCTCGTTTATTTTTGATAGGGGTATGCGTATTATCTATGAGATACGAGTAGTTTAACATTAGACAGTATAAAAATTGTAAGCTTAATATAGTATAAATCCTTTTTACTGTAGAATGTTCTACTGATTGTATCTTATAAACAGTGCACTTTAGCGATATCACCCTGTTTAGAAAATCTCATAGATTCTTATACGTTTCCATAGAGATTTTATGAGAATGAATGAGTTCTATGAGAAGTGCTGTATGGTTAAGTATAGGGCCTTATACATACAGCTATAAGAATCTCTCGGATTTTTTTAGCAGGGAAGTATAATAAACAATTCTGTAGAGGACGAAATTTTCTAAAAGATGGGTGCTATGCATCTTTTTCGTACGATGAGCCGTTTTTTTTTTCACTATTAACAAAATTATATGAAACAAGTGAAAAATAGACTTTCGGAGCAGATAGAATCGACATAGATCGAGTTAGAGCAATTTGTTTTATCGACTTTCAAATTCAACAAATTCTCTGCAAATTAAAACTGGTTTCAAAACGATAGCTTAAAATCTGGCTAAGTTATAGCAATTTAAAAAAAATTTTATTCAATTAATATACTTTTTAAATGGACAAATTTGATACTCGAGAAAAAGTACTTTAAATTAAATTTAAGAGCTGAAATTTTCAGGGAATTTTTTTCTCAATATAAACAACAAAATTTTCTTGTATCGGCTAGAAAAAAAAATTTCGTTTCAAACGAAGCGGATTCAATTAGAAAATAATAATTTATCTATCGATTATTTTCCGATTGAATCCGATTAAATCCGATAGAAAATTTTCAATCAGTTTTAATCAGATTCAATCAGAAAATAATAATTCATTTATCGAAGATTTTCTGATTAAATTCGACAGACAATTTTCAATCAGTTTCAATCGGATTCAATCGTAAAATAACAATTCAGATAGTATTGATAATTATTCAAATTTGGGCAGATATGAATTCCATTTATCATTAATTCAGCAATTTTTAAAATATCTGAGTATAGAATTTTATCTGTCTTTCCAATTTAATCAATTTTATAAAAAGTTAAAACAAGCATTTTTCAGGATTATATAAAAACTTTTTTTAAAAAACTGTATTGATTGAGTTTAAAACTATCACGAAAATAAAAGGAAACATCAATAAAAAATTATATATATATTAAGATAGTTAAAAAAAAAAATTTTTTTTTTTTTGGTATCCCAAAATTGACAGTCTACCTAAAAATAAAAATTTCGGTACTAATCCAAGCTCTTAATAATAATACTACAGTTGGCGTCAATCAATTTTTCTATTTTCTATTTAAATAACACGGGAAAAAAACTTTTTATTTTTTAGAATTTTCAAACTTACAAGCCAATCAACGAATTATTATGCACGATAGATATTTTTGTAGGATATTGAATGCTCTACAACAAAAGTCTCATCATTTTTTGATAAATCTAACTGTTCAAAAGTTATTTGAGCTTAAAGTCAAATTTATAGAAAATTTTGAGATCTTCTTACTTTTCCGGCGAAACTATCAGTTTTATCAGAAAATCTCATAGAAACTTTTTTGTAGGTAATTTCATTTCTCAAAAATTATTATGAATAAAGTTTTTTAAAATTTCGCTTTTTTTTCTAGTTATTTTCATTTCTATGTCAAGCTCTTAAAAAAATAGTTTTCTGATTGATTTTTTATAAATTATAAAATATATTTTTTGTATTTTAACTTATATTTTTTAAATAAATTTTTTTCGTGGGGGGTTTTTAACGCAAGAATTTTCGTATGCTCCAACTAATAGAAAAAAAAGTTGCTTGAACCAAGAGAAAAATTTCTTAGGAGAAAAGATATATGTAGAGGAGAGGAAATTCACCAGTCCTAGGTAATAGCATTGGGAGTAGTTCGGTGCTCGCCACTAGATAGCGCCTACCACTTGTGAAGTGTCCCTGGTAAGAAACGTAGTTCAGACGTATTGTATTCCAGACTTGGAAGCAATTCTGACACGAGCACTCCTCTGTTCTTTGACAGAGTGACAAGTGCCATTTTTGGTGGTAATATAGTATATCCTATATTACTTCATGACATGAAATCTAATTGTTAATATAGATTCAACGTAGATTTTAATATATTTGATTTTTTAATTTTTTACCATTTAATAATATATAAAATTATTTTTTCCCGGGAATCGATAATTTTTGATTAATTTACAATCGAAACCTTCCGTAAATATCTGATTAAATCCGATTGAAACTAATTGAAAGTCAATCAGAAATTTCCGATTGACTTTTAATCAGTTTCAATCGGATTCAATCGAAAACTTCCGAATGATTCCGATTAAAACTGATTAAAAGTCAATCGGAAATTTCTGATTAACTTTCAATCAGAATCATTCGGAAGTTTCCGATTGAATCCGATTGAAACTGATTAAATGTCAATCAGAAATTTCCGATTAAATCTGATAGGACGTTTTCAATCAGTTTCAATCGGAGTTGTTAATCAGGGATGACTATTGACTTTCAATTGTAATAAGTGTATTGAAATTGTATTAATTTTCACAAAGAAATTAAAACATTAATTAAAAAAAAGGCACGATATTTACAATTTCGTCAGGACATATAGATTAAAAAAAAATACTCACAGTTGTTTTAAATGACTTGTTTCAAGAATTGACTCAAGTAATTCAAATTTTCGAAAATACATTTAATAATAAAAATTTAATCTGTAACATAACTTAAAATTTTTAAACTTTCATGTCTGTTACTAGTTTGACACGTTACTGAAATAATAAACAATAATAACAAATTGGTGATAAGAATCAATTTTTATGTCAGTTTTGACAACATATATGATTATATAATAATTGGTAATGTATTAAAAAACATTACCGCAGTCACTGGTTAAGTGATGCACCACTATATAGCTAAAGCTAATGAAAGTTTAGTAGCGCTAGCGTTACTATACAGAGAGATAGCAGCTACTCAGCACAGTAATTCTTATCATGCTGTTTAGGAAAATACCCTCATACAAGGAAGGTAGATCAACATAGAGTGACATAAACTTTACTTGAAAATAATCTCTCGACAACACAGGACCCCTTCCTATACGTGACGTAAATCTCACTATACAATATAGTAAAATTTCAGATGCTTTTTTTTTCGTGGATTAAGTACTAAGTAGCAAAGTAATATTTACTAAACTTTTTTATTGCAACAGTCATATTTACGATACATTTCTCTCCGTGTAGTATTAAATTCAATAAAATTATAATTATTTCGGTATGAAATGAAAAAATATTTATTGCAATTACTCCCTAAATTTTCAAAAAATATTGCAATACAAAAATTTCTTATATTCAACGCTAAAATTTTTAAATAATTCAACTTGTATAAATTTATTCAAGTAATGGTCTCATTTTCAGAGATGTTCAAGTACTGGGTATTTTACCGTAGTCACACTCATGTTTTCGAGCTCCTTGAGCTTGAAAACAGTAGGAAGTTTTGGGGCAAGTCCGCAGGGCCAACCGACGCCCGGATTTTTTTTAATGATATTCCAATTCTAAAAATAAAGTATACACTACCTTTACATAAGCTACATAATGCCCGCCGTTAATAGTTCCACTGTGCTCTATTAATCCATAAAGAGAATACAATTTTTGTTTTGCATTATTTTTACAAACCGGAGCCAAATCCAGCAACATTGGAAAGGAAATGTGTTTGTCAGCTTTTTGATATCTATTGAATCTTTGAGATTGAAATCTTTTTAAATGAAGTATAAGAATTGCAGGTACTTGAGATATAAGATATTGCTTTGTACTTGGAGTGTAAGCCATTTTCGGGTCAGGAATTCCTCCACACTTTATTTTATTAATTCTATCAGTGCATACTTTACACTGAACTTTGTTACTATCTGTTAATAGTTCGAGTGCAGTAAATTGATTTAAACAAGACTCTATTGAAAAATTATTATCGTCAGTTTGGTAATGTGCTAATGTTCGAAAAGTTAATTCATCATCACTAACGGACGTATTTGACAGCTTTTGTGCTAATTCATTAATGTTATTCAAGACAGGGACATTAGTATTTTCTTCTTCACACAAGTTTTTCATTTCAGGATTGAAATGGTAGTCCTTATCGAAACCCTCCAGTAAAGATTCATTAAGTCTGTCTGTTTTCAATTCTGAAGGAGTGTAGTCTGATTCTATTGTATAATCAATGTGATTTTTCAAATCAACTTGAATCTCAGCATCCTTTTCTTCTTCAATTTTTAAATTAGAGTAATCGTTTCCCTTGTCATGATGATTACTAATCTGTTGAGATTTTAAATTTTTATCAAGATTAGAAAACTCTTTAACGTTAATAATAGTACTTTGTCGATTATGTCTCCGGTTTTTTCTAGAAGCTATTTTTTCTTTTTTTAACTGATGCTTAGATTTTTTATTATTTGAAAAATATTTGCTGGATGTTGTATCAACTTCATTACCATTTTTTTGTCTGAAATTAAATTGTGGTTTATCGACCATGACAGGAAGACTAAGATCCATAAAAAATTCACTGCGTTTAGAAGAATGTAAACACTCAGTACACTGAATGGTTGACTCTAAGATGCCTTGAAATAAAGTGTCTACACCTAATAATCTAGAATTAGCTTGATTTCCGTAAAATTTTATATATGCTTTGCTTATAGTGTCCATACATTGTCTTTTTTGCTTATTCTCAAAGCCGATTTGTTTTAAAATAACAGATTGATACCTTTGGAGATCTTCATTTCTAATCAACTCAAGTAAATGTCGGAGGAGTTCATGGGAATCATGTTGATTACCGTCCATACAATTTGTTGTTTTTTTTTTAAGTGCGTTAAATAAAATAGATGGTTTATACGTTTCATTACCATTTGAATTTTGCATATCGGTTAAAGTCTTATGGAACACAGCAGTAAAGTTACTACAACTATCTAACTTACTTTCAATTGGTGGTAAAGTATGAGTACTCACTTCGTTTTCATCATCATTAACGGGAATTTTCAACTCACCGCCTGGAAGTATAAACTTTTCTCCTGGGCTTATTAAATCTTCTAAAACTTCCACTAAATATGGTGTTTGGGCCAAACATTGCAATACTGCATTCAAAAAACACGTATTCCCTAAATTACTCAAACCTCTAACCCTAGAAAAATTCTCAAGTGATTGTTCATTATTATTATTAATAGGAGACGTAATATAGCATTCCCGTGGGTTTGTTTCGCTCGGTTTAGATGAAGTATCAGAACGTGAACATGATTTCGATGTTGACAACACTTTCATAGATTCTATTATTTCATGTAATTGCTTTTTATTACTAGCATCAATAGAAATTTTACATTCATAACAGACAACATTCCAGACCAGAACATTAACAGCTAAGCAATGGGAGTCACTATGTGGTTTTTTATAATGCTCTTCCGCGTGGTTCTTAACTGTTTCACCACATGATTGATTACCGCACTGCAGACAAATTAGCAAAGATGACAAGTTGTCATTATCTATTTCAGTTGAATCAGAATGTAGGTTATTGCATGCTAAACATTTACTGTGAATTCCATCTTTTTTTAATATTTTACGGACATATGATGCGTTAATAGATTTTGAAATATGTCGGCATGAATCTGCTAAAAAAGAAAATTTCATAGATGAATGTGTGCGGATTAAGAAAAGCAATTTAGAAAAATTAAAAAAAAAATTTTAATGCTTTTTGACTTCCATAAACTTAAAATTCTCCTAGTTTTTAAGCATTCAATCTTTTTGAAAAGTTCAAAATCTCCCATTATTCAATAATTTTAGGAGATTAGAAGTTATTTGATTATCTAACTACTTCTCAATAATTTTTAATCATTAAATAATGGTCGGACGTCAGCTAACTTCAGTATAATAATTTTTAAATACTTTCACATTTTTTTCGATAGTTAAATAATACTGAAATTTCGATTCATGGAGAGACTTACAGAAATTCAAAAATAGTAAATTTTTTGAGTACTTCCAATTACTTTTGGATCACTTAAGTAATAGCTGAATCTCATTTTATAGCAATATTTGGAACGATTTGAAATTATTAAGTTGTAAAATACTTTCCGACGTTTTTCAATCGCTAAATAATACTAGAAATTTTATTTATGGAGATTCAGGAAGATTCTAAAATACTGTATTTTATTGAATACTTCCAAATACTTTTTTATTTTTATTGAGAATTCAGACAGATTAAAAACCATTAAAATTTTTTCTAATCACTTTTCTTAATCAGGGATGGTAAAAAATACAAATACTAAAAATAGAAGTGATAGTTCGAAAGCTAACCTGAGCTTATTCTTTCACTGACTGACTCAGATAAAAGACTACTAATATCTGTTGCATCAGGTTGACGTTTTTTTTTGCCCATTATTGAATCTTATCATACAGTTGAAAAATGGTTACACAACAAAAAAATCTTCTAAAGGTAGAGTGACGTTTATCTAAATTAGAATAAAACCTTTGAAAATTACGAATTCATAAAATTCATTAGGTATTTTGAGGTTGTGTTATCACAGAGGTTAAGCACCAATAACATGCGATTCTTCGGATTTTTTGTGTAGAAACTCTCCGTAAGAGTAGGTTGAAAACTGACAGAATTTTCGGCTAATTAAGTTTTGGCTGGATGAGAGGACAGAGATGCTGATGACAAATTAGCGGTTGCCTTCAGCTTCAAGTTGGTATCAACCCTGATAACCAGTTGAGCTCAATCAACAGTCAAAATGCGCGTAAATTTGATGTCAAATTAAAGCCGCTATTGGACGTACTCGAGACATCAAAAATTGAGTAGCAAAATTCGACTCGAGGAGTAGCTCAAATTGACCTGAATTATTTAGATTTGATTTTACCGTTTGATAGCTCCACTTATTTAGCCCCTCATTATGTGCCGATTCGATTTATTTTGATTGCAATCGTTTGTTGGTCATTTGTCGGTCAATGTTGGGCTATTAAAGTTGTTTGTCGGGTAATTGTTTATTTATAAAAAAATAAATAAAATTCAACTTATATTTTTTTCTATTTAACCCCTCTACTTCTATATTTTTTCAATTTTTTAATTTCAATCGTTAGAAAATTGTTTGTCGGTGATTGCCGGTTCGTTTAAATTATTGATACAATAATATTGTGACGTCACGACGTCTTATTCCTGCTGTCAATCAATTATCATACATGCTATGCCATCTGGCTATGCATAAATTAATGAATTAGCAAGTAACTTTCAGCCATTATTACGGCTGATGATTTTTAAATTTGAATTTAAATTCAAATTATTTTTGTAAGATTATTATTGGAAAAAGTTTAATAATAAAAAAAATGTTTTAAATATGAATATAATTCAAATTTGTACGTTTGTTAATTATTAATAAATAATAAAATTTATTAATAATTAAATTATTGTTGAATAAAATAAATATTGAAATTAAAAATAAATAAATATGAAAAATGAAATAATGAAAAGAAACAATGAAATAATTTAATTTTTATAAATATGAAATATGAAATGAATTGATGAAAATACATAAATAAATAAATAATGATGATTAATAATCGAAAATAAAATGAAATTATGAAATATGAAAAGAATATTATTATAAAAAGTATAAAATAAAATTTTAAAATAATAAAAATATTGATAAAAATTTTTGTATGAAAAATAATTATTAATAATAAATTTATTAATAATAAAAATAAAAAAATATGAAATGAAATAATGAAACATTTATAAAAAAATAATAATTATTAATAAACAAATAAATAATAATTAAAATGAAATAAATTATAAAATGTTAAAATAATAAAATCAATTTATTGCAATAAAGAAAAAATAATAAGAATCAATAAGTATTGATTTGTGAATTCGACTCCAATGCTTTATGCGTTGTTGCTAACTGCACTGGAAGTCATGAAAAATATATATACATAAATAATCATTATAAAAAAAATTTTGATTTAATTATAGCCAATAAAATAATTGGTATAATTGAATAATTATTGGAAGGGATGTTACTACTTGGTAACAGCTCTTCTGGAAATCGAAAAAGATTTCAGTTTCCTAAGTGAGCTCATTCGTCATTGACGAAATTTTAATTATTTAAAGGCAAGGTCCTTAACTTTATTAAATCATTGTAATATGATTTAAATATTTATAAACTGAATTATAAAAAATAATTCAGAATATTTTTAAATAATTATTGAATTATTAAAAGTAATAATTCAATTTAATAAAAAAAAAAAATTTGATAAATATTCCATCAATTATCAAGTTCAAGTCGAATTATTTAAATATAATTCATTCAATAAATAAAATTCAATATTGATGAAATTTCATCAATTATCAAGAGTTAAGAAGGAAGAATAACAAATAAAAAAAAAATCGAATAAATAATTATTGATAACAATAATAATGATCAAATAAATCAAGGTAACAATTTAATTGAATAAATATTTAAATATTGAATTTAAATAATAATTGATTGATTTTAAATAAATTAAATAACAAGTGAAATCGAGAGTTAAACCATTTTATAAAAGTGTAAAATTGTAAATTGCATTTAATTGTCTAATGTAAACTAAATTTTGTTTGTAATAATTTTTAAATGATTGTTTTGATTCAAATAAATTTGGAAGTTGTTTTAATTTTGCTTTTATTATTTTACTTAATTAATTAAATTTTATTTTACTTAATTTTTATTATTTTAATTTATCTCTTAGACAACAAAACATTTTTGTTTTTATTTTCTTTTAATTTTAAATAAACAGTCATCCTTATAGCTCCGTCCCAGTTATTTCGCTGGCGAATGCTAAACAGGAGCGCTACTCTTAATATGTGTTATTTTGACGTAACAATATTAATTGAGTAATTTTATTATAAAAAAAATGATGCTAATTGTAAGGACATTATTTTGTGCACCTAACAACATTGTGGCGCTACCTGTCAATACCTTAGATTAATTGACAATAATTTGAATATCGGGTTTTTAATCAATCGAAACAAATAATTATTTTTTAAGTTAATTTTTAATCTAACAATTCATTATCATTATCATAAAAACAAAATTTATTTCTGTCGAAGACCCTAATAATAGCCATGCTTGTTTTTTAATTAAATTTTTATTATAAATAAAATTATAGCCATGCTTGTTTTTTAATTAAATTTTTATTATAAATAAAATTATTATTTCGTTTTTATTTTTTTACTGTTAATTACAACTTATTTTTTTGAAAAGTAGTTTATTGAATCGGAGTTATTGAAATTACTTACAAATTATCATGTTATTTCATGTCTATTAATTTTTTTTTATACTAGAAGGCTTTTGCGTGCCAGCGCGCGCCTATGGTCCGAATCAGCCACTAATATAACCAACCATTCCCATATAGCACCGTTGCTATGATTACAGTTTTTATAAAAACCGTTGCCATGACAGCAGATTTCATATCAACCGGTGATATGACAACAGTTTCCATAACAATCGTTGCCATCACAGCAGACACCATAGAAACCGTTGATATTAGTCTTGGGCCTAATCAGTCACCGCTGAGAGCGCTCAATTTAGTTCATAATCCAATGGCGAACTAGTTCGCTCTATTAGTTCATTAGTTCTTTTTTTAAAATAATTTGATAAAAACAATAAATCGAGAAAAAAATATATTTATGATTATTGCAACTTCTGTTTATTTATGGAACATGAAATTTTTTATTTAAATAAGAATGAAAAAATAAAAGAATTTATATTAATAATTAGTCAACAGCTAGTCTCGTTTCTAGTATAATGCGTAATTATGTTACAATACTTAAAAAATGCTAATTATTACAATTAAAGTTGACATTTTTTTATAGCACATCAAATCTTTTACTTAAGTAAAAATGAAAAAATTAAATAATTTATATTAATCATTAGTCAACAGCTAATCTCGTTGAGTAATGATCTAATATATAGATAGTCTCTCGAAATATCAAGGCGCGCACAGAAAAAGTAAATAACTCGGTTGGTCACATAGCGCCAGTGTCTAGTAAAACTGACGCAAAAAAAAACATAAAAAGAACTAAGAGCGAGATCATCGACGAACTAGTTCGCATAGTTCACCTAAAGGAGCGCTCTTCCGACCTAGGTCGTTCGGATCCGTGACGATTTGCACAAAACTAGATTTAATGTCCCTAGATCGAGGTTGCTATAGTAATGTTTCCAACCTACGAAATAGTAAAATAGTAAGAGATACTACATTACAAGAAAAATAATACTGAGTGTTTTCATGAAGTGTCAAAAAGTTAGAAATCTGAAATAATTGTTATCATATGTTGAGATAAAATAGAGTTCTTATAACAATGTTACATTTTTTTTATAGATGGCGAGTAAATCTGTAAAATTGAATAAATAACAAAATACAAATATTTTCGTGGTTAAGTCTGATAATTATATGTATATTCAATATACGTGAATTAAGTATATTGTACATTGATATAGTGGTAAATAAAGAAAAAAAATATTTACTGAATGTTTAATTCAATTGCTATTCATTTATAATATAATTTAAGTCGGTAATTTCAATAATATTAAATAATGAAATAACATAATTATTTTGTAGTTGTTAAAGTGAAAAGTTTTTTATTAAAAAAATGACAAATAACTTCTAAACTAATACAATAAAAAATGTATTATAAATAAATAATGTCAAAGTCAGTTGATGAGAAATTTGTTACGAGTTAATTTTTTGTTGTAGTTGTATTGACGAGTAATTTTAATTGATACATACATTTTGTAGTTATCCTAATAAATAAAACATTATATATATAAATTGTTTATATGCCATAAAAGTGAACATAACTGTTTAAATAACTAATAATAGTATTATTATTATTATTTTTTTTTTTAATTTATTCAAAAGAAGTATCAATTGATACTTAATGTAGTAGTATTTATAGTGGAAATTATAATCAAAGTAAATAACTTCAATGTTGGTAAAAAATAACATTATCGATAAATTATGTATTTTAACGTCTTTGGAATAAAAAATGAAATCTTTATTGACATATAAATTTCTTTAAATCGTAAAATATGTACATATATATGTATATATAAATTATAACTAAATAATTGCATTATTTATACAGTCGTAAATATATTTTACTTTAATATATACATTAATTTTGTGACTAATATTATGCATTTCTCAATAATAAACAATTTGGTGATATTTATAACGTGATATTTAATGCAACGAGCAAAATTATTGGAAATAATGTTTTAAGCAATATACATATATCAATTTATTAATTGTAGTTTTACCTCTTAGATTACTTTAATGGCATTTGAAAATTTTGTAAACACCAATGGGGCAATTAAAATTTTCATATTTATTAAAAAATGTAAAAAATTATGAAATCCATAAAAAAACGATTGTTTATTAAAATAAAAAAAAATGATACATCATTTATTTTATCAACCATTTTTATTTTTAATTTTAAGTAAATATTTACAAATATTGTAATATTTTAATCGAATTTTCGTACATGTTTCACTCAAATGTTTTGTTAACTTCTTAAATTTGATTAAATATCAAATTTTTATCTTACGGTAAATAATAATTTAAAGTAATAATATTTTTAATTCTTTTAATTTTAATTTTTGTTTCTTTAATTATTCAAAGATATTTTTTCTTTACTTCTTAAACGAGTTCAACACCAAGTGTACTGTTTAATTTAAAACGGGTATTGAAATTTTTTTTTTTTTTTTTTAATATGTATTCAAAAAATCCGTATGAAATTTTTAAGTTGGTTTGTACGGTTAACGGTTCATCGATTTTTTTCTTTTTTTTTTTTTTTCAAGATGAATAAGTGTATTTTTATTCAGAAAACTTTGTTCTTTCAAATGTAAATTGAAAATAAACCTACAAAAAAATAGGTCATACAGTTGTGTAATTTTGGTCGGTTTTTGAGAGTTGTCCGAGATTGAAATTTTCTTTAAAATTTCAATTTTTAGTTTAAAATAAATATTGATATGAGTTTTTTTTCTAAGGTACGAAATTGATTTAAAAAAATAAGATTTAATCGTTGTTTTTTAACTTACCGCTATGAAAATTGATAAGTAAAAAAAAGGAAATTATTGGTTTCGGTCCAATTTTCAAAAATAAAGTTTTCATCAGAGCCACGCGAGAAATGCATGTTTTTGACGGTCTAATAGTTTTTTGAGTTCGAAGAGCCGGAAAATTTTCAAGTAATTATGTTTTCGAGCTCAAGGAGCTCAAAAACAGTGGGAAGTTTTGGGACTGGTCTGCAGGGTTTACCGGTACACAGATTTTTTTTTCTCTTTTCTTCACATTTACTGAGTAACCGAAGTAAAAATAGAAGAAAAGTCCAAAACAAATAATTTTTTTATTTTGATGATGATTACTTTTTTTAAGAAACAAAACTCATTCATTCAATTCTTTTGCAAAACTTTATTTAATCACCCCGAAAAAAACGGTTCGATACATCAATTGAAAAATTTACAGGGTTATTGGGGGTACATCAAGCTAAAAAAAAGAAATTAGAAACATTAGTCTTTTCATTGATATTTACAAAATAACGTTTGATTTACGGAAAAACTCAAAAAAAGGTATTTTTTTTGTATTTACTTCTAATGAGTGTTAAAAATAAATAAAAACATTTTTTTTTAAAAAATGATGAAAGGCTCTTGTAAGAAATTTATTCTAGTTTTTAACGCCGATCTTCAATTTACTGTGCGATCATTAGTACCTGAAATATTGACTGTCGAAATAAAAAGGATCATTTTTCGTTTGACGGCTGATATCTTAGCGACAAGTTGTTGTACGAATCTCTAAAAAAATACAGATTGCAGCAAAATAAATTCGCTAACTGGCTCATGCATTATTTTATCTGGAAATATTTTTCCACGGCCCATAGACTCTTTGGAAAATAAAATTTTAAAAACTTTTGTTTCGCGATATTTCTTATGTTTGCGCAATAGCTATAGCTCTAAAAAATTATTTATAAAAATGCACCAAAATAAGAGATTTTAAGCTACAAAATGTTATTTTTTTCAATTTTAATACGATCATTTTTCACGGAGTTACAGCTTTGCAAAAATGATTAAAAAATTTTAAGAATTTTTTGGCTTCTTTAATTTTTGGCAAGAGTATATTTAAAAGGGAAAATGTATTTTGGGTCCTGGTAAAATAAAGATATTTGTTTACATTTTTCAATATCAATGAATTTCTCGAAAATTCTCATTTTTTTTTTTTTCTTTTTTTCCTCCCAAATTATCAATCACTTAGTGATGATAGATTGTACTTGGCTGACACGGGCCAATTTAGTATAAGGAGAATCTATAATAGAAAAAAATTTATAAAATATTTTTATTTTGATATTGAATTTTTATTTTGTCAACTATCAATCAAACTTAAATCCCCATTATTTAAAAAATGTTCAAAAAATTTCATACATGCATATATATCTTGTGATATACATTAGTGTATAGTAATGATATAAAATTAGGCTCATTTTCGAAGAGTGAGAGTAAAAAAAGAGAACGACTAATTTTTTATAGAGAACTTCAGATAGTTGATTTGACTAAACATTATATAGGTAATGTACCAAACTAACTTTCACATAAGCAAAGTATAGAAAATTTAATTAGTATAAGATTATAATTGTAATTACTATTACGATGACAAGATCAGATATAATTATCAGACGTACAGGTACGTACGAACCATTAAAAGTAATAAAATAAATACTTTTTAAATACATAATAGTTGTGAAATTTACAGGTTATTTTATGCACAATAAAATACAACTGACGAAACTAAATTATAATGGGACATGTATAAGTTATGTGAAATATAAACCATATTTTCAACATTTTTTAATTTCATTAGAATTTTCAAAGCTATTAAATTATTGAAAGAAATGGTCAAAACATAAAGCTAAAGGTCATAAATTGAAGCATATCAAACAAGCTTTAAGATAATTTTTACTGGAATCGTTTATCAGTTTTAGTTTTAATGTTATATGAACTTAAATAGTGAATAACAATTGATTTTTTCAAACAACCATAATTTCAAAGCTAATCAATCGATTCAGCCCATCTTCGAATCTGATCAAGATAATCGCTTATAGAATAATTGTAGAAAATTTCATTAAGCTCCGATAAGAACTGTAGGTACTATCGTAATGATAAGAGCAGTGATAATCATCGGGATTAGAGGTACACTGAGAGAAAAAATCAGTAACCGCAACTAAAAAAAAAATAGTGATATACGAATACAACTTTTTTTTTTATGTCTCCATAACAAACAAGTTTTAGTTCATGTAAAAATCAAATTGTCGTTACAGTGACTATTTCTTAGTTAATTCAACGTTTTCGTCTTTAATATAATTGTCAAATAGTAGTTATATCAAATTCAAAGAAATTGTTGATAGAACTAAATCCTAAGTGTTGAATTACGTAAGGTTTTTTACTTATCGGTGCGAAAGTTAAAATGTTACCAAGACCAAAATCGTAGTTAATATAGAAATTTTTTCATAATTACTAGCACAAATAATATTAAGTTATAGTAACTAATGTAGGATAGCTGGATAAACTGTGTATATGTAATTACGAGAACGACGAATTTTCAATTACAAGCACAATGATAGTATAGTTTACCTTACAAAAAACATCAAGTAGAATTCACCATGGAGATTTTGTCGTAACCAAGAACAGTTAATAGTTGATGTAAAGATTATTCCGTACTTATGGGCATAAATAATATTTAGTTATAGTAACTAATGCACCATAGTACAATGAAAAATGTATATGCAGTTACGAGAATAACGAATTTTCAATTATCAGCACAACGATACTGTAGTTTACCTTACAAAAAAAATCAATTTGTATTCACCACGGACATTTCTTCGTTACCAAGAAAAGTTGATTGTTGATAAAAACATTATTTTTTACTTTTTTATATAAATAACATTTAGTTATAGTAACTAATGCAGCATAGTACAATGAAATATGTATATGCAGTTACGAGAATAACGAATTTTCAATTATCAGCATAACGATACTATAGTTTACCTTACAAAAAAACATCAAGTAAAATTCACGATGGAAATTTTGACGTTACCAAGAACAGTCAATAGTTGATGAAAAGATTATTTTGTACTTATTTACATGAATAATATTTAGTTATAGCACAATGCAGGATAGTACTAAAAGCCATGTATATGTAGTTATGAGAACAACGAATTTTTCATTACGAGCATGATGAAATTGTAGTTTACCTCACAAAAAGCGTCTAGTTGTTTTCACCATAGAAAACTCACCGTAGAATTCCTTGTTTGTTTGCAATAATATTAAACTTTAGCAAACTGTTAAAGATTAATAATCTGAAACGCTGATTAACTACTACAATAGAATACTAGCACAAAATTTTTAGTTGAATCAATCGTATATCACTTGCTTATTTTAATAAAAACATTACTTAATCAAATCAGACATGCAATCTATTGGTTTTACGTACTCTTTTTCTTTTTTTTAATCAATAACTAATAATTAAATAGATTAAACAACGTATTTATAGTAAATTGTTTTATTACTTATCACTTTAACGACATTTAATTATAAAAAACATGTATTAAGGAGCACTAATTATGCCATATAACTTATAGTTAACTAAATATTTTTAACTTAACTTCTACAACAAATATAATAAATCTTACATGAATCTGCAATAAATATAATAATTCTTAATACAATGAGATCATAATAATGAAAGGCAATATTATTGTATTAAGTAGTTCTTAGATCATTTCTAATACTTAGTAATAAACTAATTGAATTTAGTTAAATTATCATATTTATTTATTATTAATTTTAAATATAAATTTACTTTCATGAAATATATAGATTAAATCATATGGTTATCATAGTAAATATAAGGTACAGCACCTGACATTATCACAATATTTCGTGGTTCAAAAAATAATAAATTTTCAAATAATATAAAATCATATTTTTCTGTCTCTTGTAACTGATAGCTTTGTAGTAAATTATTTTTTTTAACACATTCGAATATTTTCATAATGAATGCGAACTTACAATCAGTTGAATCAACTTTGGTTTTAAATATATTTTTTATGCAACCATACGTTGGCTTATCATCGTTAGTAAGCTTAACAATATTGTTTACATTATATTTAACATTTTTATAAGTAACATTTTTTATCTGGAAGTAGTTGCTTATATCGTAGGAAATTTTTACAATAGGACGTTCATTACTACATGATAATTTTTCGTGAGAAAAATTATATTCGAGTTTAGCATTTTTAAGAAATTTTTTACTTAATGAAAGTTGTTCTTTTATAGCTATTTTTTTTGGTAAATTTAATCTATTTTTAGAAGTTAATGCACATTGTTTAATCGGTTGATGTTTTGCTTCGAAACGCATAGACCATACATGAACTAATGGGCCAATAGTTTTCACAATGGCAGCATAATGAAACATAAAATGGTGCTTAGGCTTTAAAACGTCACCAAAAAGTTTAGTGTATAAAGTATGGTGTTCTTCAATTAAATTATCGATCAAAATAGGATCGTTATCATCTATCACAGGCTGCAGCGCAATACCAATTATCTGACGTAATAATATAAGTAATTTCCACACCTTTATATTTTTTTTCGGAACTAAATCAGCTAAAATTAACGGGGCATTCAAAATAAAACACTTCATTTCAGCAGCGGACATTTTCAAATATTTTTTTTCTAGGTGTGCATCAGATATAGGAGGAGGTTTATTAACGCCGATAGGATATTGAAGATATTGGATTTTAAAATTTAAACTATCTAATGTAAATAGTTTTTTAACTTTAATTAAATCATATAAAATCAATCCTAAATCGTAATTACATACACCCTCAAATAAATCATGCATTATGTCAACACAATAGTTTTCCGTCACGTGAAAGCCTTCAACATCGTTCCATTTACTTTTTGATTTTATACCAGTTAGCTGTGAATTATTTTCTAAGAGATCAGATTCATAATTTAATTTATTACGTAATGAAGAAGCATTAATTTTAATTTGATGAGTTGATGACTTTTTAGTTATTTTGCAAAATCTACAAAAATGGTCAACATTGAAACTTTGTGTAAAACCGAGCATCTTATTCAAACCTAGGTTATCACCAAGAATCATTGCAAGCTTCAAAAAGATTTTAATACTTCGTCCGTTAATATTTACTTCAATTCCGTTATTCTCTAAATCGTTCAACTGTTTAACAACTTTACTGTACACAATATCATCGCTGAAATTGTTCACATCACTAGAGTGAGCCAGTTGAAAAAGAATGATATTGTCAAGTTTTGAACAAATTTCTGGTGGTAAACTAGGAATAGATACGTACATCGCTGACATACTATAAACACCAGCGTGTGAACCTAACGGATTACCAGGTTCACACGCATCTTGATATAAAAATAAAGGAAGGAAAAAATTATTCGAGTCACGAACTTTGGATTTCCAAAATTCAGTTTGGATAATATTAGAAATTTTTGTTTCTGTCTTTAAGTGATTCATATATGAAAGAGTTTTTTGTAACACTTCAGGTATTTCAAAAAATTTCGTAAGCACAGCTGCTAATGGAATAATAGAACCTTTACATTCTACTGACTCGAGTTTTCCATCACGTAACTCTTGACGATAACCATAGATTTCGGATATTAGTTCGATATAACACTTACTCTCACGTAATGTTTTAAAAAGTTTATGCTCTGAGTTTATTAGATCAAAACTTGTTTGCAAATCAACAAATTTAGTTTCAACTTCATGTCTAACTGTACTATCAACTGACTCTAAAACTGACATTTTCAATGAATTTATAAAATTACTGTTCAAAACATTAGAAATTGTTGTTGTTATATTTTCTGCCTGAGAACGACTGAGATTTACATCTCCATAAGAGTTAGTAGCTATTATCAACGCCGTTTCAAAAAATTCCGATCCTCTTAATTTATTTATATTATTATTAACTTCTAAATTATCATTAGCTACAGGTAGGACTCCATTTTGAGATAGATTTATATCATTAGTATGATCTAGTTGAAAGACATCATTAGAACTAGTATGTGCATTATCTTCGACTAATTCACAGATACATATTTTATTATGTCTACGTAAACTCAAGATGCTATCAAACATCCTATTGCATAAATTTCTTGCACAAGCAAATATGGGAATATTATTTTTGTGAACGTATCGATAATGTTGAGGGATTGCTGAAGTAATGATCAATTTTGAGCACACCGTGCAACGAGCTTTAAAAGAGTTCACAGTTGTTTAAATCTAAGTTTACTGATCGATTTTAAGGAAGGACTTTACTTTAGATGGTTAAATAAAATAAATTATTTAATGTTAAACACTATAATAAAAAATAAATGAAAAAAATAGAGATAAAAAGTATCCGTTATCGATGATTTGAGAATTCAAACTTTTAAACTAATTCTCACCCTCATCTGAAACATCAGAAGCGCTGCTGATTACTTCAGATATTCCGTCCAAAGATTTTCTTGTCCAATCAAGGCTTTGATACCTGCCACTTTTTGCCTCTGTTCGTTCGAAGATAACAGTTTGAATATACGTCCAAACAACAGCGCAGCAAGTTTGATATTTTGCATTTAAAGCATACGTTGCTTTCCAACAAAATGCAACTGCGCTGTCACTGAATCAAATTGAATCCGTTCACTGTTGATGATAACGTAAGCTGCAGTTATGTTTACTAAAGGTCCAACAACAATAATAAAAGGCTGTAGAGATATTTTCCAGTTCTCACAAGTCTTTCTTTGAGTAGTTAATACGGTATCCATTTGATCAACAACCTGGAAAATTAATTTTAATTAATTAAAATTGTAAGATAATCGGTAAATTGTTTAAATAAAATTGATTTAATTTCGTAACTCACATCTATCCAAGTTATAAAACCATCAGCTTGTTCTTTACGTGATGCTTTCCATGGCTTTTTTGTACCACTAGCCATCGATACAGGTTTAAAAAGATGCGCAAATACTTTCCAAGCTATGACATCACTTGGAACACCAGAAAGATTTTCCAGTAACTTATTGGCAGTCTTGATTTTCTTTGCCAATTTAATAATCTTCAAATGTAAAACAGGCCATTTTTTTACTAAAGAATTAGCAACTATTGTAGGGTAGGATAATTTGAAATCCAACTCTAATAACTGTAACACTAATGGTGTTTTAAGTTGCGCATAATTTTCAAAATACGATGAAATACTTTCAATGTCTGTGGTGCGATACTTGTGAGTCTTTTCCCACAGCAATAAAATTCGTTCTTTATCATCTAAGGAAGTTTGAGCTAATTCAGCGATAAAAGAAGAAGCAATTTTTTCATTTTCAACTTGTTGTAATTTATCTATTATGACAGAGAGACTAATCTTGCCAAGTCTGGTCGCACCTAGTATTATAGTCGAATATTAGGGCGCCACTGGAAGATGGACTCGGCCTTCCAGAACCGGATGTTGGAGGATTTTATTTTAATTAATTTAAATTAATTTGTTACTCAGGGTCGTTTGTAATATTTTGTGAGTGAGAAGAGGAATCGTATAGTAGGCTGAAATAATGTTAATTCAAATTTTATTTAATTTAAGCACCTTGCTTTATTTTCTTACCCTGTGACAATATTTATTTCTTATGGCAAACTAATTTTACTTATGACAAACTAGGATTCTTATGACAAACTAATTTCTTATGACAAACTAATTTCTTATGACAAACTAATTTCTTATGGCAAACTAATTTCCTCGTCCCCTAGACGGTTACTTATGGCAAACTAAATTCTTCGTCCCCTGGACGGTTTTCCACACCCACACACCCACTTAATTTATACCTCGTCCCCTGGACGGTAAACCTTAATATTAATTTAAAAAATCATCCCCTGGATGTATAATTAATTAAAATAACTTAACATGTCCACCGGACCTAAATCACAGACACAGTTTTCTTTACTAAAAATTACTGACTCGACTTTGAACTCTACTTTTATTTTATTTAATTCGTACTCAATGACATCACTTTCTCTTACTCAATTATTAAACTTGATATTTTATATAAAATTGCACTAATAAAATTTCCAGTATAAACATTTCACAACTACTTAATTCTCACTGATTCATTTAATTCATTTATTAATTTTCACTGTCTTATTTAATTCAATTATATTTATTAATTAATTAATTTTGGTTTTATTTTAATTATTAACTAATTAATTTTCCACTGATAATTTTCCCATTGATATCTAATTCCAAAATTTATATATAATTAATTTACTCCAAATTTCTGATAATTATTTTCATTATGTATTTTAACACTCAACTTAATTCACTGACAAAATAATCCATCCTTAACTTTACTCGAGACAATTTTATCGTAATTTTCTAGCGTCTTACTTTTGATTTTATAATTTTAATTAGAATTATTTTAACGTTATTTTATAAATATTTCATGACTAATTTTACGACTAGAATTACGTTAAAATTGACTCGAACATTCGGCCGGTAAATTGACGTCGCAAGGCCTTAATTTACGATTTTACAACGCGGGAAAACTTTTGTCTAGAGCGGCCGACAGGCCTGAATACTTTTATTAAAATTATTAAATTTATTTATTGAATAATTTATACGGAAAAATTTATTTTATTCCAGCCGAGAGGCCTCGAATGAAATAAATTTCGAGTTACAACAGAACGACGAGTACACGGCAAAGATTTTACGTAAATTTCGGGACTCCGAGACGCGTGATTACACTAGCCGACGGGCCTTGAAATATCAATCTAATATCGCGAAACCAGCAGAAAGATATTAAGTAAATTAATTATAATTAATTCGGCCCTCAATTATTTAAGTTAGAGGCCTTAATTAATTATAATTTTTACCTCGAGGAAACTCCAACAGTCACGATGAGAAGGTATCAAGTGGTCTCGTCGCCTCCTCTAAGTTTCTCTCCGCTGGTCTGCACTCTCTCTCTCTCGTCACCCAGGAATTTCAATTGGTAATCTGTCAAGGAACAGTACGCATTAATATTTTGTTAAGTTATCGATTATTATAATTATCGGCCTAAAGGCCTAATAATTAATTAAACAGTTAAATATAAATTAATTATCGCCTCGTTCCACGTGAAGCGTGAACGGACGTATATATTTACCTTGATGATGCTAAGTTTGCGTCCGTTGGTTCTCGTCGTCTGGACAACTCTTAACTTCTTTTTGTTCCGCAGTCCATTATATCTTTTCACTCCCGTCCACTTCTCCGGAAACCTATTCCCACTTTCTTAAACTAAAGGAAATGACGAACGGACGGGCCTTAGTGATCTATGCGACACCCGGTGACTAGTCGCAACACTACTCGTAACTTACGAGGTCATCGGCCGGTTATGGCGGGAACGAAATTCAAATTCAAATTTATTTATTTATTTATGTTCATTAAAATTACCCTGTCACACTATATCTTCTTTTTCTTCTTGCAAGAATTTTTTTACTGATGACTTAACTTTTTTAGATTGATTGCAGAAGCGATGATACAACTTTCCTGATGTAGCGTTAGTTCCACTACGATGATGATACCATGTTGTTGAGATTTCTTTTGACCAAACAGCACTTATTTCATCAGCCCAAAATTGATACTGCTGTTTTGTAATGAGCAGTCGTTTATTTAGACTTAAAATATATTCAACAACAATGGTGGCCAGTTCGTTCCCACATGACAATAGATTTGATTGCTTCAGAATGTATTGTCCATTGAAAGTACTTTTTAGTAATGTTTTTAATTTAGATCCAGGAGTACATGATACTTGAGGCGCGATTACAACAGAGTTCGTGGACTGTAGATGTCGTTGTCTTTGAAATATAAATTGATAGTGATCTCCAAATGGTTTTTTATTAGTTCACCAAGGTTCTCATCGGGAATGTGTAAAAACACAAATTTATTAATTTTCTCCCCTATAAGCAAAAATATCAAAAGGCTGTTATACAGATAAAACTTACACATAAAAAAAATCAATAACATAGGACTTTTAAAAAAAAACTAACGATTAAAGATCTCGTTGTATTCTTCCAACTTCCACTCTATCAATTTTTCAGAAACAAAACCCTGACTCGAATCAGCATCGGAATTAGAGCACAAGTCACCATCTATAGAATTTTTCTGTTGGGAATTTGGAGCATCATCATCAGCATTCGGTTGATTGCTAGCCCCTGGAAGAGTTGTCGTTTTCCTTTAATTAAATTAAAGAAATGCGCGTTTTTAAGTAAAAACTATTGTTGAACGCCTACAATAAAAATAAAAGAAAATATGAAAACTATGTATCGCGAATTGTAGACAAAAGAAAAATGCAGTCAAATTTTTTCGACAGCAAAAATTGAATTCATATTTCATTATTTCCCTACTGTAACGCTGCCAAAAATGTAAAGTAACGTTTTTCGTATTGGAAAGTTATGTGTGTTGCAGATCGAGTAAAATAAAAATTGATAATTGTCAAGCAATAATAAGTTAATGCAAATAACTTGCAAATTTCAATGAGATTACAAAGTATGTGTAAACACGTAAATATTAAAGCCTACTATCACGTGTTGGAACGGACTAAGAGTGCGACATGGCTCTCCTGTCGAGCGTCAGTTGTCTCGACTACGAACAAAGGCTCAACGGTTCTGTTATAGCAGACGGAAGTTTACGCCAGTATCCGTACCAACTATTCTGTTGTCGTTCGCGCGCTTTTACACGCCTGTGGCAAAATGATACCACTAATATTTGGTTTTTTTTTAATTTAAAAAACTTAAACATGATTAAAAACCATAATTATAATTAAAATTGACTAATTTTAGAGGTTTACGATTTAAATTGTTATTTCAACTAATGTTCCCGTAATGATTGACAAGAAATTTTATATCTGACCCAGACACCAAACTTTGTAAAAAAAAAATTAAATAAATAAGTTAATATAATCGTTAGAATCAATCGAAACTGTCAACGTTAATTTATGTCGCGGCGTAATAGAAATAATACGAAAGAATTTTTTGCTACCAACTTTTTAAGATATAAAATTTGTGAAATTAAAAACAATTTAACAATATTTATTGATTTTTCAAAATTTTTCATACCTTTTTTTATAATGTAGCGTAATAATTTTTGAAATATGTCGCAGACCGTAACCTCTAAACTCCTTTAAGTTATATATTTTTTAATTTTAATTACAAAAAATTTATGTATTTTCGATCACGTCCAATATAATCACTTCGTGAACAATTAATAATAATGTAATTTTGAATAACTTAAGAATTTTCATGAGAAAATAAAATATATTTGCAAGAGAAAGAAATTTAAAACCTCCTTTCGCGCACTGGAACGGACTGAGAGTGCGGCATCGCTCTTCTCTCGTGCGTCAGTTGTCTCGACTACGAACAAAGGCTCAACGGTTCTGTTATAGCAGACGGAAGTGAACGACAGTATCCGTATCAACTATTCTGTTGTCGTTCGCGCGCTTTTACACGCCTGTGGCAAAATGATACCACTAATATTTGTTTTTTTTTAATTTAAAAAACTTAAACATGATTAAAAACCATGATTATAATTAAAATTGACTAATTTTAGAGGTTTACGATTTAAATTGTTATTTCAACTAATGTTCCCGTAATGATTGACAAGAAATTTTATTTCTGACCCAGACACCAAATTTTGTAAAAAAAAAATTAAATAAATAAGTTAATATAATCGTTAGAATCAATCGAAACTGTCAACGTTGATTTGTGTCGCGGCGTAATAGAAATAACACGAACGAATTTTTGCTACCAACTTTTTAAGATATAAAATTTGTGAAATTGAAAACAATTTAACAATATTTATTGATTTTTTAAAATTTTTCATACCTTTTTTTATAATGTAGCGTAATAATTTTTAAAATATGTCGCAGACCGTAACCTCTAAACTCCTTCAAGTTATATATTTTTTAATTTTAATTACGAAAAATTTATGTATTTTTGATCACGTCCAATATAATCACTTCGTGAACAATTAATAATAATTTAATTTTGAATAATTTTAGAACTTTTATGAGAAAACAAAATATATTTGCAAGAGAAAGAAATTTAAAATCTCCTTTCGCGCACTGGAACGGATTGAGAGTGCGGCATCGCTCTTCTCTCGTGCGTTAGTTGTCTCGACTACGAACAGAGGCTCGACGGAAGTTCTGTTATAGCAGACGGAAGTTTACGCCAGTATCCGTACCAACTCTTCAGTTGTTAGTTGCGCGTTTTTACCCGCCTGTAGCAAAATGATTCCATTAATATTATTATTATTTTTTTTTTATATAAAAAACAGGAAGACGGTTTAGAATAATAATTTTAATTGAAATTGACTAATTTTAGAGATCGATGATTTGAATTTTTATTCAAACTAATGTTCCCGTAATTATTCACAAGAAATTTTATTTTTAACCTCCGCACTTAATTTTGTAGAAAAAAAAAATAAATAAATAAATATAATTATTAAAATTATTCATGGCCAAGGACGTTAATTTATGTTGTGGCGTGAAAAATTATAGAACAGAAATTTTTGTTACAAATTGTTTAAGATTAAAATATGAAAAATATTTTAACAGCGGTCTAAGTTGTCAAAAGTTTTCCATACCTATTTTATAATGCAACGACGATAAAGATTCTATTTCTTAATTGCAAAAATTTTATGTATTTCAGATCGCGTCTAATAATATTACTTTATTAACAATTCATAATCAAGTAATTTTAAAATGTTAATGAGAATACTAAATTCTGCCATTTGCACTCTTTTACATATATTTTTTAAAGTCTATCAAATTTCTAAATATAGTTTTTTGAGCATATTTTATTATTACTCGTTGTATTTTATTATAATCTTAATTGTTGAATATAATGACTTACCTTACTCTTGCTGTAGAATCAAATCTTGGTATCGTCTTACAATTCACAATCACTGTAACTATTGAAAATATTTATTATAACTTTAGTGTACCGTAGCGCTCTTGGAGTTGGCGTCGTGTTTCCAAGTTTTTTTATTAGAATCACGAACGCGACTTAAAAAACGTATACTCTTCATTGCTCGCAATGTTCATTATCCAAACTTGTCTTACGTTGCAATGGCTATTAATTTTTCTAATTGACAATGGTAGAAATGAATTTTTTGAAGCAAATAAAGACGGACTATCAAAGGAATTCGTTACAAAAACAAAATTAGTTCAATGACAGTAACATGTCATTTAGTTGTCGTTCAAAATCAGTCAAATTATGATCGCGAAGACAAGTAATAGATGTTTTTTTCAGTGTTGATATTACATTGTTCTATTGAATATTTGTTGTGGCTACTGTTTTTTTTTTTGTTGATAATTAAAAACAACTAACAAAATAATTTTAGTTCTTTCAATTATTTTTTAAAAGTTATGGGGATGATAAATAATTGCAAATACTATTTTAATTAGCTGCACCAACTAAATAAAAATAGCTGGATACAACTATGTAAAATGTTTTACCAGTACTATCTAAAAATTGTTAGATCAACAGCAAAAATGAAGTGATATACGGATACAACTTAAAAAAATCGTTGAATCAACTATTACAAAATAGTTAAAAATATATAGTTGCTGCTACGATTTCTTATTAGTTGGATTGAGTACCATATAATATTTGATTCAACTAGTTAGTACTTGTTGTGACTACTAAACTTTAATTGTAGCGATAACTAAAATAAATAACAAAATAGTTTTAGTTACTCCAACTACTTTTTTAAAGTCATCTGAACAATAAATAATTATCATAACTATTTAAATTAGTTACACTAAGTAAATAAAACTAGTTGGATACAACTATGTAAAATGCTTTACCAGTACTATCTAAAAATTGTTAGATCAACAGCAAAAATATAGTGACATACGGATACAACTTAAAAAAAATCGTTGAATCAACTATTACAAAATAGTTAAAAATATATAGTTGCTGCTACGATTTCTTATTAGTTGGATTGAGTACCATATAATATTTGATTCAACTAGTTAGTACTTGTTGTGACTACTAAACTTTAATTGTAGCGATAACTAAAATAAATAACAAAATAATTTTAGTTACTCCAACTACTTTTTTAAAGTCATCTGAACAATAAATAATTATCATAACTATTTGAATTAGTTACACTAACTACATAAAAATAGTTGTATCTTTTTAGTTGCGGCAACCACTGAAATTTCTCTCAGTGTACGTGACTGTTCATAACGATTGAGGTGTGCAAAAATTAGTTGAAAATAAAAAAACATTAACTATGGTGATAAAGTAACAGTTTATAATGCTCATGAAATATGATGATGAACATATCGCATAGCACCCAAGAAACCAGAGTATAAGCTCATAAATTATGATATTCTTTGCACTAATGCACAGAAAAAAATAATCGGTAGCAGCTACGCATTATTCCGGTAACAGTGACCGAAACAATCCGTAGCCGCTACCAATGCTTTCGATAGCAGTTACCAATTTTTTTAACGTCCTGCGATAGAGATCAATAAATATGAAATTTTTCGCTGGAATGAACAAGAAATCCTGATATTTTGGAAAATGTTCATGTTTGGAATAAAAAGTATGCATTTGTAAACGATTCCTACCACGAACAAACTGTGCAAATTTTAAACTCCAACAAATTTCGTTTTTGACCGCCAAATAAACTGGTAGATTACTGAAGTCAATTTGGTAGTTTTTTTTCGGTGTTACGTCCTGGTTGATGTTTTGGCGCTGGCGTGGTTGAGCGGTCGATTTGAATTGGACGTAATGAGAACTTACATATAATTATAAATAATTATTTAGTAGGGGTTGAACAGCCACCATTCGGTGGTTGAAATAAACTGGTTATTATTTTATATCTCAATCCGATTTATTCAATTGTAAAAGAATAATTTCAATAATGTGGAAATATACAATTGAATCAATTTATAAATTGTTAAAGTTCGTCTAACAATAACTTCGAAAGGGTGAGAAAGAAGTTGAGTATTTAATATTGAGCCTGACTGCTCTCTATGATTCTATATTTCAGACTCACTTCTCTAGATCGAGAAAAACTAGAGTAAGACTCTTATCAATACGAGGCGCTTGGGCATCAGGCCCGCGCATCGTTCGATATAGAGGGGTGGATCGTGATAAGCAATATTCTCCGATGATCCATTCTCCGTTCTCACGCTTTCTCCGTTTTTATTATTAACAAATGAGTCACTTATCTATGAACAAAGTTATCTTAGAACAAAATAGATGTTTGTGCAGCTGCACGTCTCGAGGATTTACTCGAGGCGTCAGCGTTTATTTGTACATAACAAATATTAAGAGAAAAATAACTTTATCAATATGTTTCAAATATTCTAAATAATTATATTATTTTATGTTCTATTATTTTATATTATTATGTTATGTTATATTAATATATTATATTATATCCTATAATATAGAGTGACTTATTAATTATGCAACTTGCTGAATTATTAATATACATCTTAATTAATTAGTTAGGTCTCAGATCGGTCTCTTAATAATTAGTATTTAAAAATAGTCAGAGACATCTGACGAGCAGGCTGGGACGTAACACCTCCCCACCCGGTAGACAAGCGCCCCGCTTGTTCTGGGCCTTAGCTCTTGTTGTAAATGTAGTTTATTTTCTTTATTGTTTTATTTGTAACTCTATTTTACCCATCTTCGAGTTTAAGAAATCTAAGTACCGACCTGTGACCTATGACTCGACGCCTGCCTTTTTAGTGGCGACATTTAAAAAAATCCATTCTCTTTCTAATCCGTCTGTTTGTAAACCATGGTAAACATTTTTATGGTTTTATTTCAATGACGATGTTCTTTTTTTTTTAATCCTATTTGTTTGACGATTGAGATAAATTATGCGTCACGTATGCCGCATCGTGTTTTTTTTTTCTTTATTGAATTTAATTTTTTGCAAATTATTTAAAAGTAGACTATATGCGTATATAAAAAAAAAAATTTTACGAATAGGACAAATTCATAAAATTTTCTTGTTAAATTATTAATATGTTCTTTTTCAAAAAAAAACTTTAAGATATAATGTTTGTAAGAAGTTTATGCTAAGGAGAAAAGAAATTCCAAAACCTCAAACTATTATTTGAATGTGATTTCTTTTCGGTCTTCTTGATGTAATTATTACTATGATTTTAATTTTTTTTTAACTGTTTAAAATATATTATTTTATCGTAGCTTATAAAAATTCCTTTATTTCTTTCTTCTTCTTTCTATTATTTAGTTAGTTTTTTTTTTTTTTTTTTTTTTTTTTGAGTTTTTAGTATTGTTTTCTGAATTTGTTTATTAATGTTAATAAGTATTATTATATTATTACAATGATGTATCTATATTATATCTAAATATTTGTATATATTTATTTCTTAGTATTACTTACGACTTTTCTGCCTTCATGTGCTAATTCTGTGTATTTGCATATAATTTTTTTGTTTTCCTGCATTTTGCATATTTTCTTGTTTATTTTTTTTTTTTTTTTTTTTGCTTAAAATTCTATATACATTTGCATTAAAATTATCTATTAAATAATATATAAAGAAAAACTTAATCTACGAATTCTTAATTTTATATTAAAATTCTATTTGAGTCTATATATTGTTAAAAAAAAATTATTTTTTTTTGTCTTTTTTTTTATTTTTTTTTTTATTTTTAATTTTTTTGATGAAAGTTTATAGACTGGAAGCTTATTTTTTTTCTTAGCATTATTACTCAATTTCAATTCATAGCAGATAATATTGGTACTATCATTCTTATTAAAATTTCTGTATAGAAAGTAAATTCATTCATTAATTATAAAAGTTATTAACATGATTTTTTTTTTTTTTTATATATATATATTGTGTGAGAAGGCAAAAAAAAAGAAAAGAGTAGAACAGGAAAGAAAGAAATATGAGAGGTACAGATTTCAATGTATCTACAAAAAGACGCATGTGTATGGGAGGAAAGAACCTATTTATTTATAAGCTATTTTGGCTCTATCGCAATGAATGATTTTTCTCTTTCCCGGTTTATATTCGATTTCTATATCATTTTTATCAGGAAATTTTTCTGTGACTTTGTACGGACCTAAATAATTATCATCAAATTTACCATCTCTCTGATTCTTCACTAAGAATATACTTTGGCCTATTTTGAAATTTACTGGATTAATTTTTTTATCATACCGTACTTTGGATCTTTGCTTTGAATTTTCTAAATTTTGTCTTGCTTCTTTCCGTGATTCTAATAATCTAGTTGCAAGTTCCTTAACAAAATCTGCGTATGTAGGAATCTCGTCTAGATAGGAAAATTCTGATGGTAATCGTGCTTCTTTACCAAAAACTAATTTATACGGCGTGAATTTCGTACCTTCATGTACACTTGTGTTGTAAGCAAAAGTGGCATGAGGCAACCATTTATCCCAATCATCGTGACTTGTAAAATGTTTAATATAATCAGTTAAAACTTGATGGCTTCTCTCGAGAGAACCATTTGATTGCGGATGAAAAGCTGTTGTCTTAATTTGTTTCATTTTAAAAATTTTGGCTACGCAACCCATTACTTTACCTATAAAAGCTTGACCTTGGTCTGTTAAAATTACTTTCGGGCAACCGTGTTTTAATATAAAATTCTCGACTAATGCTATCGCGATATCTTTGGCCGTCATGGACACTAAAGGTATTGCAAAACAGTATTTTGAAAGATCATCTTGCATCGTTAAAATATATGAATATCCGTTAGCTGAAGTTTTATTTGGTACTACTATATCTAATGCTAATTTATCCCATACTTCTGCGGATGTGTCTGTAATGACCATCGGCTGTTTTGTTTTTATTCTAACTAATTTCTTTTTCTGGCAACTAATACATTTCCTAACGAAATCTTCAACATGCTTTTTGATATTGTCCCAAAAATATTTTTGTCTAATTCTATTATAAGTTTTAGTTACTCCTTTACGTCCTGCTATTGAAGTTTCGTGATTTTCGGCTATTATCTTTTCTCTTTCCTCTACTGGAGGTATTATTATTTCATCTTTGCAAATAATTATTTTTAAATCGCTGCCTTTGAAAATTTTAGCAATAATATTTTTAATTTTCGTCCAAATTGTTTTTGATAAATTGCTTCTACCTTGAGAAATACTAACTGATTTTATTTTTGATTTTTCCATATATAACTTTAAATTTTTGAAAGCTTTACAATAATCTTTTTCAGTTGGTGTATCTCGACTATCACTTTGAGTTACCAACGCGAGTACTTTCTTTTTAGATGTTCCCATTTTGATTACTTGACCTGTTTTATAATTAGTTAAAGGGCTCAATTTTAAATATCCTGACACTAAAAACTGTTTCCCGATTTCGCTTGGTACGGTACCATCAGCGTTAATGAAACATAAATAACAATTTTTCTGCATTTCTAAGTTATCTCTTGTTTCGTGTACGTTCTCGTTACTGTAGTCGTTTGAAGTATTTGAAATTATAGATATATTACCGTCAGAGTCTATTTCCTCGTTAGATAAATTGTCGTTTGCTATTATGATCGCATTGTCGTTTGATTTGTTTTGATTTCTGTCCGAATTTGATTGTGTCGAATTTTGTCGTATGTCTATTTCATTATCAGATGAGTTTATCTGTTCGATTTGGTCAAAATTTTGGTCATTAAATGAATTTATTTGTTCTATCTGTTCGAAATTTTCGTCGTCAGCTGAATTTATCTGTTGATCGAAGTTCAGGTCGTTGAATGAATTTATTCGTTCAGGCGATTTTGAATTTCGATCAGCAGGTGAGTTTAGTGTAGGGTTTTGTGATTCTCTACGTGATGTAGTGTGTTGTGAATTTTCTGGGCTTGTATTTTCGTTTATTATTGACAATCTATCATTAGTTCGTTTATTATTTAAATTTTGTTGACGTTTAATTGCTTTTAGAGTAACCATTATGTCTGGTAATTTGGGTTGTGA
Source organism: Microplitis demolitor (assembly GCF_026212275.2). Lineage (NCBI taxonomy): Eukaryota > Metazoa > Arthropoda > Insecta > Hymenoptera > Braconidae > Microplitis > Microplitis demolitor. The sequence continues at coordinate 10,689,555 of NC_068545.1, forward strand.
ATTTTTATTATTTGGTTTTTTTGTTTTATTTTTAAAATTTTTCGCAAGATGTTGTATTTTATTCGGAATCTGTTTTTGTGTATGTGTATGTTCGTCGTAGTCTGTACAGCATGAACATGTTTTGAGTTTACGTTTTCTAGTCGATCTACGTAGTTCTGGTGTAAGTTTATTAGTATGTGTTTGTTCTGCATCAGTACCGTGAGGTCTGTTCTTGTCTGCGTCTGTTAAATTTGGGTTTATTTTTGTAGTGTTTGTTTTTGTCTTTTCTGTATTTTTATTGGCTATTTTTTTCTGTGTTATTGTGTTAGTTTTTATGGTTTTTGTTTCGTCGGGTGATTCTACTGTCATGGGTTCAATTACAAAAGAATTTTCTCCTATGTCGTTAGTTGACATGTTTATGTTGTTTTCTGGTTCATTATGAATTACCGCAGAGACGTCCATAATTTTTGGATAATCGCCTCCTTCGTCAGAAGACCAAGGAATTGCAACTCCCATGTCTTTTTTATTTACGGATTTGGGTGTGATAGGAGTTCTTGGAGTGATAGGGATTGTTTCGACAGGTGATTCAGTACTAATGTCATTTGAATTTTCTGAATATATTTTTGAATAAGTCATTTCTGTCTCGTCAGTGTTTGATTCGTCATCAGAAGTTTTTGGAATAATTATTTTTTCAATTTTCTTACTTTGTTTATTTATTTTTCTACGTGAACGTATTGTAGGAGAGGGTGTAAACTCTGCCATTTTAGTTGTCCTTTTGATTTGAGAAGGATTAAATTTATTTTTATTAATTTTTACATTTTTCTTATCTGTCTGTATTTTTGGATTTGGGTGTGTAGATGTAGCTTGTGTTTGTACGTTGGGTGGTAATGACAATGGAGTTTTCGTGGTTTTACCACTTTCAACTTGCGGATTTGGAGATTGAGGTGATGGTGTTAAATTACGTGAATTTTTATGTTTTGGAGAGTTTATAGAATTATTAGAAATATAAAACAAACCGAAATCTGTCATATCAGATTCGTCACTTAAATACGAAGGGTTGTCTTTAATGAGTTTTTTCCTCAGAGTTACAGCATCATACATGTCTCCTGATGACGACGATTCGTCAGAATAATCAGGAAGAGTTATTGATTTATCTGGTTCTGGATTTGATACGACTTTGCATTTAGAATTTTTATTTAATTTTGCATTCTCGTTAGAATTACGCATGCGATTTGAATTTCCGTTAGAATATAATTTATTTTTATTATTTTCATTTTGATTTTTAGAATTGAAGTTTTTATTGATTGAATTTGAATTTAGTTCTTGAGGATTATTTGTTTCCAAGTTTGTGAATATTTTATCATTTTTATTTTTACTTAAATCATCTTCGCTTAGTGATTCAGTGCTAGAAAATTTTTTATATGGATTATATCGTCTGACGTCAGATCTTTTCATTTTAAAATTTTTATTTTTACCGATATATCCGTTTTTATTATTTTTAACTAATCGCCGGTCGCTAGGGTAGCTAATCCTATTGCCGTCGCTAGCAGATTTGACGACTGGGTCCATAGTATTGTTACTGACTGGCCCAACCGCTTGAGTTTTTGGCTCAAGAATTTGACGTTTTTCGACCGAATCTTCTAGACCGACCGCTTGAGTATTTTGCTCAAGATTTTGAATTTTCGAATTTATTTTTCTAACTCCGTCGACTGAGTTAGTCGCAATTTTATTTTTATCGCGAATTATTTTCTTACTTGGAGTAATTTCCTCTGAACTTGAATTATTATTTTTGTTAAAATTTTCTTTATCGTTATTCGAGCTAATTGACTCTGAATTAGTTTTGTATTTAGGTTTCTTTTTAAAGACTTTACCATCGTCTGAAGGATCTGAAGTCCTCAACCTAGCGATTCCAGGTTTTCCAGGTCGCCATTTAATTTTAATTGGATAAACTTCGCGGTTTTCAATTATTGGGTTACGCGATAAAGCGTCCGCGTTTGTGTTTATTTTTCCCGCCTTATATAACACGGTATATTCGAACTCTTTAAGCCGTTCTCTCCATCTCATTACACGCGATGTTGGGTCATTCATATTATTTACCCACACCAGCGGTCTGTGATCGGTGACAAGAGTAAACTCTCTGCCATAGAGATACGGTCTAAATGTTTTCATACCAAATAAGGCTGCGACCATTTCTTTTTCGGTGGTCGAATAATTTTTTTCGTGTTTATTGAGCACACGAGAAGCTGCTGCAACAATTGTGTCTTCGCCAATTTTGCCTTGTGAGAGAATTGCTCCAACTGCATAGCCCGAAGCATCGGTCGTTAAAATAAATGGTTTCGAAAAATCTGGATACTGCAATATCGGAGCTGTACATAGTTTATCGCGCAAGGCTTCAAAAGCTATCTGATGTTCAGGCGCCCATGAAAATCTTGCGTTTTTGCTTGTAAGATCGGATAGGCACTTAGAGATTTTTGCGAAATCCTTGATAAATCGCCGATAGTAACCAGCAAGTCCAAGAAATTCTCTCACTTGTGTTGTGTTTTCAGGTGTTTTGAAACATTTGATCGCTTTAATTTTATCGGGATCAGGCTTGACACCGTCGGCAGATATAAGATGGCCTAAATAAATTACTTCTTTTTTTAGGAATTCACATTTATCGGCTTGTAGAGTTAAATTCGCACTTCGCAAACGTTCGGCTAATTTTTCGAATTTAGTGTTATGTTCTTCTAGAGAACGTGCGTAAATGACTATATCGTCTAAGTAAACAAAGAGATCTGCTCCTTGTAACCCGCGTAAAACTAAATCCATTAACCTTTGGAACGTTGCTGGAGCATTTTTAAGTCCAAATGGCATTCTATTAAATTGATAATGACCATGAGGAGTTGTAAATGCTGTTTTGTGCTTATCTTTAGGATCTACTTTTAATTGATGAAAACCCGATTTTAAATCAAATACTGAAAAATAAATCGCACCACCTAATTGATCAAGAATATCATTTATCAACGGTAGTGGATATGCATCTTTAACAGTCTTATCATTTAATTTACGATAATCTATAACTAAACGCCATCTTTTATTGCCTTTAGAATCAGCCTTTTTGGGTACGATCCATAAAGGGGAATTATATGGTGAGGTCGAAGGTTCAATAATATCCATTAACATTAGTTCTGTTATCTGTTTTTCTATTTCGTCTTTCTGTGCTGGAGGGTGTCTGTATTGTCGAGTATTTACGGGAACGTCATCGGTAGTGGGTATAGTATGAGTCGCAGTGTCTGTAGCGCGCAGTGGTTCTCCTGGAATGTGGAATAGGTCAGCGTATTTCTCTACTAGAGAAACTATTGCTTTACGCTCTTCCTCATTCAGATGTTTTAAACGCAAGAGTTTTAACACTTTGTTGACACGATTTTCCCGGGCCCTGGTACTATTATCGTATCTATCCGTGTCGTCATGCGTCAAAGTAGTATCCTCGTCTTCGCTTGTCCCGAATGGGTACAGAGGAATTACGGGTACTTTTACTTTTACATCTTTGTCAAGAGTATTTATTGCGTACAAATAAGCGATTCCGTTATTATTACTCACTAAAGCTTCGCCCGCGTAAATACCGTTTTCAAATTCGATACGAGGTGTATAACCCTCTTTAAGTTTACTATCGACTCGAACAAACATTGCCGTTTTCGTTCGAGCTTTTAACACGAAATATTCTCCTTCTGTTAATGATATTTGTAGATTATTTAAATGTTGAAATGTTACCGTATTGTCTACTAAATTTATTATTCCGCCGTATTCTCGTAAAAATTCCATGCCAAGTATGCCCGTATAATCTAAAGGAAATTCGTCCGGTATTATATGAAAATAAGTGTCCTTATTAAAAATTTGTATTTTTATTCTACCCAAAGTGATAGCTTCGGAGACACCGTTTAATTTGTAACAATATGATTCGTCGATTAATTTTTTATATTTTACTTCCCCGTATTTTATTAAATTTAAATTACATCCGGTGTCTACTAAAATTTTCCCATAGCTAGATATTATATCTTTGGATCTGAACATAATTGACGTAGGTTTATAATCAATTGACATGGCACCCACGGAATAAGTTTCTGTCGGTATTCTTAGTTTTTGTTTAAATTTTGGCGCTGAATTGCTACGTTTCCCATCGGAGCGCCGACTCGAGGGAACGCTTGGTCGTTTCCCGTACCTGTACTCGGTTTTGCATTTAAACCGTCGCGTTTTCCTTCATTATAAATTTTCTTACGACAATTGTTTACTGAATGACCGTTCATTTTACAGTAATCACATTGAAGAATATTTTTGTTCATACTTTGATTAGATTCAATATTCTTTCTTTGAATTAAAATTCTACATTCCTCAATATTATGATTGTTTCTTTTGCAAAAATTACAAAACTTATTTGGGTTGTTTCGATTTTGATTGTTAGCCTGTTCCGATTTTTCACGACTGTTTCTGTTATAATTTTTATTAAATTGCTGATAAGGATTCAAATTTCGAATGTGGTGATTATTTGGGTTAATTGTGTTGTGTGGGTTTGGGTCTTGGATTGCGAAACAATTTTTATTTGAATTATTATCGAATGGCCTGAAAAGTTTATTTATATTTTTCATTTGCTGTAATTTTTGTTCCGCTTTAATTGCTGCGGTAGCGGCTGTAGCAAGATCCGCAAATTCGTCATTGTTTAAAAATAAAGCAAGTCTTGGTTCTAAACCCGAAATAAATGCTTGTACCGCAGTTTCTTTAGCCAAAACTATTTTTTCATCTTTACTATTACCGCCTGTATCCGCGATTTCTGAGCAAGTGTCCTGTAAATGTTTATTCACTCTATGGTAAAAGTCCATTACGCGTTCACTCGATTTTTGCTCCAAGTCATTAAATTCTTTTAACCAAACTGAAACTTGTTTGCTTAATCTAAAATTTAAATTTAAAAATGCAATAAATTCGTCTATTGTTTTTACGTTTGACCCGCTTACTCTAATTAAAGGTTCGCCTTTACATTTGGATTTTAATATTCTAACGAGCGCGTCCTCGTTTATTTCTCTTAGGTATTCTTTCGCGTCTTTGCATGCCTGTATGAATGATTCTACTGGATAACTTATACCGTCAAAGTCTGGTATAGTTTTGAAAAATTCTTTGTAATCGAATTTGTTATTTGCACTTAAATTATTCGTTAAATTAAGATTGGGAGGTAATTGGTGTGAAGTACCCACGGGTGGATTTCTTTCAAAATGTGTTTTTAATTGTTGAGCAATAGCTGCTTGACAATTTTCTTCAAATTTATTTTTCATTTCAAGTTTTTCTGCTAGTAATTGTTCGATTTGAGCTTTTAACGCTAGTACTTCATTTTGGGTTTCCGTAAGGGAAACTTCCATTTGTTCAAGACTCATTATTGTTTATATAGATATTTCGAAAGACAGAAAAAAAAACTTTTAACAATATAATTGACTTACTACTTAGTTGTTTACAGGTTTGAATTTCAGATGAATCGGTAATTGTAGTCGATATAGAGATCTTCGTTGCCGTCGGAAGGTTGATGGAAACACGTTGAGCAGAATGTGTGATGACTGTAGATTTCTCAGCTGTAGTTGATATTGAACTGCGTCCGTCGGGTGTCGTGAATGATATTGGTAGTTTTATTTTATTTTAAATTTTAATTCTTCATTAACTTCACTCACTTGAATTTTATTATGAATTTTATTTTTAATTCACAAAATTTTATTTATTTTTTTTTCTTGATGTATATGATTTTTATAAATTTATATACTTTTTTTTGTTTATTATTTTATTTGAGAGCAGAAAAAAAAAAAAATTTAATTTCAGATCTTGAATAATAAAAATTCAATTTTCAATTTAAATGTTCGACGAGAAAAAAAAAATTTTGTTATTTTATCTTAATTATTTTTGAATTTTTTTTTTTTTTTTTTTAATTTCAATTATTTAGATTTTTATTATTATTTATTTCACTCACTTCAATTCTCACTTAACTTTTCACTTCTGTTTCACAATTTTACTTCTTTTTTTTTTTTTTTATTTAGGAAAAAAAAATTTCCGATGTCGACAAAAAAAAATTTGTAATATATTTTTTTTTGTGTTGCTCAATTTCACTTTGAGAACTTGATGTTAATTTTTGTAAAAAAAAATTTTCGGATTTTTGAGATTTTACCAGTGTATTCGGGGGCTGTTCGAATCCGTCGCTGCCACCAATTTTAATTATATAATAAGTTGTTACGTCCTGGTTGATGTTTTGGCGCTGGCGTGGTTGAGCGGTCGATTTGAATTGGACGTAATGAGAACTTACATATAATTATAAATAATTATTTAGTAGGGGTTGAACAGCCACCATTCGGTGGTTGAAATAAACTGGTTATTATTTTATATCTCAATCCGATTTATTCAATTGTAAAAGAATAATTTCAATAATGTGGAAATATACAATTGAATCAATTTATAAATTGTTAAAGTTCGTCTAACAATAACTTCGAAAGGGTGAGAAAGAAGTTGAGTATTTAATATTGAGCCTGACTGCTCTCTATGATTCTATATTTCAGACTCACTTCTCTAGATCGAGAAAAACTAGAGTAAGACTCTTATCAATACGAGGCGCTTGGGCATCAGGCCCGCGCATCGTTCGATATAGAGGGGTGGATCGTGATAAGCAATATTCTCCGATGATCCATTCTCCGTTCTCACGCTTTCTCCGTTTTTATTATTAACAAATGAGTCACTTATCTATGAACAAAGTTATCTTAGAACAAAATAGATGTTTGTGCAGCTGCACGTCTCGAGGATTTACTCGAGGCGTCAGCGTTTATTTGTACATAACAAATATTAAGAGAAAAATAACTTTATCAATATGTTTCAAATATTCTAAATAATTATATTATTTTATGTTCTATTATTTTATATTATTATGTTATGTTATATTAATATATTATATTATATCCTATAATATAGAGTGACTTATTAATTATGCAACTTGCTGAATTATTAATATACATCTTAATTAATTAGTTAGGTCTCAGATCGGTCTCTTAATAATTAGTATTTAAAAATAGTCAGAGACATCTGACGAGCAGGCTGGGACGTAACATCGGAATCTGTTCGAATTCTATTGAATTGTGAAATTTACGTCAATACGTGTGTTGTTCGTCAATTTGCTGTTGTTATTTGTCGATAGAGATCAATAAACATAAAATTTTTCGCTAGAATGAACAAGAAATCCTGATATTTTAAAAAATGTTCATGTTTGGAATAAAAAGTATGCATTTATAAACGATTCCTACCACGAACAAACCGTGCAAATTTAAAACTCCAACAAATTTCGTTTTTGACCGCCAAATAAACTGGTAGATTACTGATGTCAATTTGGTAGTTTTTTTTTCGGAATCTTTTCGGATTCTATTAAATTGTGAAATTTATGTCAATACGTGTGTTGTTCGTCAATTTGCTATTGTTATTTTTCGACAAAGATGAATAAACATAAAATTTTTCGCTGGAATGAACAAGAAATCCTGATATTTTGAAAAATGTTCATGTTTGGAATAAAAAGTATGCATTTATAGACGATTTTTACCACGAACAAACCGTGCAAATATAAAACTCCAACAAATTTCGTTTTTGACCGCCAAATAAACTGGTAGATTACTGAAGTCAATTTGGTAATTTTTTCTTGGAATCTGTTCGGATTCTATTAAATTGTGAAATTTACGTCAATACGTGTGTTGTTCGTCAATTTGCTGTTGTTATTTGTCGATAGAGATCAATAAACATGAAATTTTTCGCTGAAATAAACAAAAAATCCTGATATTTTAAAAAATGTTCATGTTTGGAATAAAAAGTATGCATTTATAGACGATTCCTACCACGAACAAACTGTGCAAATATAAAACTCCAACAAATTATATTTTTGACCGCCAAAAAAATTGTTAGACTACTGACGTCAATTTAATAGTTTTTTGTTATTATAATTATCTTACTATTTAAGATTTATTAACTTGACTACTTATATTTAAAAAGGTAACCATTAAGTCATTATGTTAAATACTTAGAGAAAATTTGTTTTTTTATTAACACATCATTAACAATGTCTTCTCAACATATTTATTATTTATTTAATCAAATTTGACCATCAAATCGTTTTGTTTTCAAATGAAAAACAGAAAAGAGTTACAATATACCTTAACACATCAAAATCTAAATAATTTTGTAAATTAGTCAATTTCAAGGATTAGTTGCCATCTCTCAGAAAAACGTGACATTAATATAAACCCTCTACTTTATCTTAACATTATTCGGTAACAAGAATTATAGTTAGTAATATTTTTAATCTATAACATGTAAACACTGGATGGCAGCACTTATATTATTATATGACGTCTAGGTCTCCTTTCTTAGTCCCTACTTGTACTATATGCCTACGGCTACCAGCTACCAACACTAGTCTAGTTTTGTGCAAATCGTCACGGATCCATATCAACTAGTCTCGGGTAGTTCGCGAACGACCGGATCCTTCAAATAGTTCTCATTTTAATGGTTAGTTTGACTGATAATTATTGTTAAGTTAAAAATTCAATTTTACTGGAATGTATGTTCGGAATATGAGATGGTAAATTGGATGCGAATATTTAAAGGAGAAATTTGTCGTAAATTTTATCTTGTTTTGTATTACATATATTTCACTTTTCATCTAGCCACATTTGAAATTAAAATCGTGTGTAGGTGTAGAGAATACTTTAAAAATACATTATATTTTGTCTGGGATAAAATGATAGAGTAAAAGTTATTGAAATTTTTTTTCTTCTAACCAAATAAACTTACTGTATAATAATCTATATCGAAACATAAAAATTGTTAATTCAGTAGCAGCCTAAAAGTAGGCTGGAAAACTTGAGTTGATTCGAATCGAAACGAAAAGACAAGTTTACCCCGTTACTGTAGAATTGCTTGGCAAAAGTTATTTTCTGAGTTGGGGTATAGAAATGTTCTCGGCGCAAATTAAAGATTTTCACAAATTGTTTGAAATGAAAACCGTTTGAAAGTATATATCTGTATTGGAATGCAATGTCCATGATACGGTGAATTTGGTTCTATGAAGTGAGAATTTTATGATTAATGATATATATCGATTAGCAATAGCTGCGAATTCTAAAAAAGCTAGTGAAAAATCTAGAAATTCTGATTAAAGTTAAAAAAGAAAACAAAACCGCATATGTAGTCCATTGATTCAAAATTATCTGCTAAAAGTTTACTCCTTAGCACAGTTTCTTCGTAATGAAAATAGTTTCAAGGTATATAATAATCTTATTAAATATCAATATTTTTAAAAATTCTACAATGTTTTTGTGCAGTGAAAATTAAATATATTAATGAAAAATAATAACTGTAAATGCGTTAATAGAATATCAATAGACAATAAATCCTCATTCAGGCTGAAACAAACCAAAGTCCGTTCTAACACTTTCAAATTAGCTGTAAACAATTCGTACACCACTTAGCATGCAAAAATGATCAACGACAGAAATAAAGCTTTGCAGAGATTGTCCGTCATGCAAATCCTGTAAAACTATATAATTTATTTATTATATTTGAATATGTATCAAAATAATAGGATTTCTCAGTCATTCAAGTTGACCATTCCGTGGTTATTAATGTATATTGAAAATTAACAACGGCAAATTTATAAACAACACATATATTGAACTGAAATATACAAATGATGGAACCCGCAGATACTCTAACAAAAAATTACCAAATTGACTTCAGTAATCTACCAGTTTATTTGGCAGTCAAAAACGAAACTTGTTAGAGTTTTAAATTTGCACAGTTTGTTCGTGGTAGGAATCGTTTATAAATGCATACTTTTAATTCCAAACATGAACATTTTTCAAAATATCAGGATTTCTTGTTCATTCCAGCGAAAAATTTTATGTTTATCGATCTTTGTCGAAAAATAACAACAGCGAATTGACGAACAACACACGTATTGACATAAATTTCACAATTTAATAGAATCCGAAAAGATTCCGAAAAAAAAACTACCAAATTGACATCAGTAATCTACCAGTTTATTTGGCAGTCAAAAACGAAATTTGTTGGAGTTTTAAATTTGCACGGTTTGTTCGTGGTAGGAATCGTTTATAAATGCATACTTTTTATTCCAAACATGAACATTTTTTAAAATATCAGGATTTCTTGTTCATTCTAGCGAAAAATTTTATGTTTATTGATCTCTATCGACAAATAACAACAGCAAATTGACGAACAACACACGTATTGACGTAAATTTCACAACTCAATAGAATTCAAACAGATTCCGAAAAAAAAACTACCAAATTGACATCAGTAATCTACCAGTTCATTTGGCGGTCAAAAACGAAATTTGTTGGAGTTTTAAATTTGCACGGTTTGTTCGTGGTAGGAATCGTTTATAAATGCATACTTTTTATTCCAAACATGAACATTTTTTAAAATATCAGGATTTCTTGTTCATTCTAGCGAAAAATTTTATGTTTATTGATCTCTATCGACAAATAACAACAGCAAATTGACGAACAACACACGTATTGACGTAAATTTCACAATTCAATAGAATTCGAACAGATTCCGAAAAAAAACTACCAAATTGACTTCAGTAATCTACCAGTTTATTTGGCGGTCAAAAACGAAATTTGTTGGAGTTTAAAATTTGCACAGTTTGTTCGTGGTAGGAATCGTTTACAAATGCATACTTTTTATTCTAAACATGAACATTTTCCAAAATATCAGGATTTCTTGTTCATTCCAGCGAAAAATTTCATATTTATTGATCTCTATCGCAGGACGTTAAAAAAATTGGTAACTGCTATCGAAAGCATTGGTAGCGGCTACGGATTGTTTCGGTCACTGTTACCGGAATAATGCGTAGCTGCTACCGATTATTTTTTTCTGTGCATTAGTGCAAAGAATATCATAATTTATGAGCTTATACTTTGGTTTCTTGGGTGCTATGCGATATGTTCATCATCATATTTCATGAGCATTATAAACTGTTACTTTATCACCATAGTTAATGTTTTTTTATTTTCAACTAATTTTTGCACACCTCAATCGTTATGAACAGTCACGTACCTCTAATCCCGATGATTATCACTGCTCTTATCATTACGATAGTACCTACAGTTCTTATCGGAGCTTAATGAAATTTTCTACAATTATTCAAAAGCGATTATCTTGATCAGATTCGAAGATGGGCTGAATCGATTGATTAGCTTTGAAATTATGGTTGTTTGAAAAAATCAATTGTTATTCACTATTTAAGTTCATATAACATTAAAACTAAAACTGATAAACGATTCCAGTAAAAATTATCTTAAAGCTTGTTTGATATGCTTCAATTTATGACCTTTAGCTTTATGTTTTGACCATTTCTTTCAATAATTTAATAGCTTTGAAAATTCTAATGAAATTAAAAAATGTTGAAAATATGGTTTATATTTCACATAACTTATACATGTCCCATTATAATTTAGTTTCGTCAGTTGTATTTTATTGTGCATAAAATAACCTGTAAATTTCACAACTATTATGTATTTAAAAAGTATTTATTTTATTACTTTTAATGGTTCGTACGTACCTGTACGTCTGATAATTATATCTGATCTTGTCATCGTAATAGTAATTACAATTATAATCTTATACTAATTAAATTTTCTATACTTTGCTTATGTGAAAGTTAGTTTGGTACATTACCTATATAATGTTTAGTCAAATCAACTATCTGAAGTTCTCTATAAAAAATTAGTCGTTCTCTTTTTTTACTCTCACTCTTCGAAAATGAGCCTAATTTTATATCATTACTATACACTAATGTATATCACAAGATATATATGCATGTATGAAATTTTTTGAACATTTTTTAAATAATGGGGATTTAAGTTTGATTGATAGTTGACAAAATAAAAATTCAATATCAAAATAAAAATATTTTATAAATTTTTTTCTATTATAGATTCTCCTTATACTAAATTGGCCCGTGTCAGCCAAGTACAATCTATCATCACTAAGTGATTGATAATTTGGGAGGAAAAAAAGAAAAAAAAAAAAATGAGAATTTTCGAGAAATTCATTGATATTGAAAAATGTAAACAAATATCTTTATTTTACCAGGACCCAAAATACATTTTCCCTTTTAAATATACTCTTGCCAAAAATTAAAGAAGCCAAAAAATTCTTAAAATTTTTTAATCATTTTTGCAAAGCTGTAACTCCGTGAAAAATGATCGTATTAAAATTGAAAAAAATAACATTTTGTAGCTTAAAATCTCTTATTTTGGTGCATTTTTATAAATAATTTTTTAGAGCTATAGCTATTGCGCAAACATAAGAAATATCGCGAAACAAAAGTTTTTAAAATTTTATTTTCCAAAGAGTCTATGGGCCGTGGAAAAATATTTCCAGATAAAATAATGCATGAGCCAGTTAGCGAATTTATTTTGCTGCAATCTGTATTTTTTTAGAGATTCGTACAACAACTTGTCGCTAAGATATCAGCCGTCAAACGAAAAATGATCCTTTTTATTTCGACAGTCAATATTTCAGGTACTAATGATCGCACAGTAAATTAAAGATCGGCGTTAAAAACTAGAATAAATTTCTTACAAGAGCCTTTCATCATTTTTTAAAAAAAAATGTTTTTATTTATTTTTAACACTCATTAGAAGTAAATACAAAAAAAATACCTTTTTTTGAGTTTTTCCGTAAATCAAACGTTATTTTGTAAATATCAATGAAAAGACTAATGTTTCTAATTTCTTTTTTTTAGCTTGATGTACCCCCAATAACCCTGTAAATTTTTCAATTGATGTATCGAACCGTTTTTTTCGGGGTGATTAAATAAAGTTTTGCAAAAGAATTGAATGAATGAGTTTTGTTTCTTAAAAAAAGTAATCATCATCAAAATAAAAAAATTATTTGTTTTGGACTTTTCTTCTATTTTTACTTCGGTTACTCAGTAAATGTGAAGAAAAGAGAAAAAAAAATCTGTGTACCGGTAAACCCTGCAGACCAGTCCCAAAACTTCCCACTGTTTTTGAGCTCCTTGAGCTCGAAAACATAATTACTTGAAAATTTTCCGGCTCTTCGAACTCAAAAAACTATTAGACCGTCAAAAACATGCATTTCTCGCGTGGCTCTGATGAAAACTTTATTTTTGAAAATTGGACCGAAACCAATAATTTCCTTTTTTTTACTTATCAATTTTCATAGCGGTAAGTTAAAAAACAACGATTAAATCTTATTTTTTTAAATCAATTTCGTACCTTAGAAAAAAAACTCATATCAATATTTATTTTAAACTAAAAATTGAAATTTTAAAGAAAATTTCAATCTCGGACAACTCTCAAAAACCGACCAAAATTACACAACTGTATGACCTATTTTTTTGTAGGTTTATTTTCAATTTACATTTGAAAGAACAAAGTTTTCTGAATAAAAATACACTTATTCATCTTGAAAAAAAAAAAAAAAGAAAAAAATCGATGAACCGTTAACCGTACAAACCAACTTAAAAATTTCATACGGATTTTTTGAATACATATTAAAAAAAAAAAAAAAAAATTTCAATACCCGTTTTAAATTAAACAGTACACTTGGTGTTGAACTCGTTTAAGAAGTAAAGAAAAAATATCTTTGAATAATTAAAGAAACAAAAATTAAAATTAAAAGAATTAAAAATATTATTACTTTAAATTATTATTTACCGTAAGATAAAAATTTGATATTTAATCAAATTTAAGAAGTTAACAAAACATTTGAGTGAAACATGTACGAAAATTCGATTAAAATATTACAATATTTGTAAATATTTACTTAAAATTAAAAATAAAAATGGTTGATAAAATAAATGATGTATCATTTTTTTTTATTTTAATAAACAATCGTTTTTTTATGGATTTCATAATTTTTTACATTTTTTAATAAATATGAAAATTTTAATTGCCCCATTGGTGTTTACAAAATTTTCAAATGCCATTAAAGTAATCTAAGAGGTAAAACTACAATTAATAAATTGATATATGTATATTGCTTAAAACATTATTTCCAATAATTTTGCTCGTTGCATTAAATATCACGTTATAAATATCACCAAATTGTTTATTATTGAGAAATGCATAATATTAGTCACAAAATTAATGTATATATTAAAGTAAAATATATTTACGACTGTATAAATAATGCAATTATTTAGTTATAATTTATATATACATATATATGTACATATTTTACGATTTAAAGAAATTTATATGTCAATAAAGATTTCATTTTTTATTCCAAAGACGTTAAAATACATAATTTATCGATAATGTTATTTTTTACCAACATTGAAGTTATTTACTTTGATTATAATTTCCACTATAAATACTACTACATTAAGTATCAATTGATACTTCTTTTGAATAAATTAAAAAAAAAAATAATAATAATAATACTATTATTAGTTATTTAAACAGTTATGTTCACTTTTATGGCATATAAACAATTTATATATATAATGTTTTATTTATTAGGATAACTACAAAATGTATGTATCAATTAAAATTACTCGTCAATACAACTACAACAAAAAATTAACTCGTAACAAATTTCTCATCAACTGACTTTGACATTATTTATTTATAATACATTTTTTATTGTATTAGTTTAGAAGTTATTTGTCATTTTTTTAATAAAAAACTTTTCACTTTAACAACTACAAAATAATTATGTTATTTCATTATTTAATATTATTGAAATTACCGACTTAAATTATATTATAAATGAATAGCAATTGAATTAAACATTCAGTAAATATTTTTTTTCTTTATTTACCACTATATCAATGTACAATATACTTAATTCACGTATATTGAATATACATATAATTATCAGACTTAACCACGAAAATATTTGTATTTTGTTATTTATTCAATTTTACAGATTTACTCGCCATCTATAAAAAAAATGTAACATTGTTATAAGAACTCTATTTTATCTCAACATATGATAACAATTATTTCAGATTTCTAACTTTTTGACACTTCATGAAAACACTCAGTATTATTTTTCTTGTAATGTAGTCTCTCTTACTATTTTACTATTTCGTAGGTTGGAAACATTACTATAGCAACCTCGATCTAGGGACATTAAATCTAGTTTTGTGCAAATCGTCACGGATCCCTGCTATCAGGGTCACTTTTGTTGCTAGAAAAAATAATCCTAATAAAAGTTTCCTTTAATTTTTCATCAAATGTCCGTCAACTTCGGGCTGTTTTGTTTTTGACGACAATTTACATACAACTGATTATTATTATCGTATTGATTTCACATTGATGTCAATTATAAATTGCAGTCATAATTTGTGGGATACCCTCACCAACCTTATAACTAAAATTACTTGTCTAGTTTTTCGGTAAAGTTCCCGACCCCACCTGTTTTAGATTGTTTTGACCGGTGATAATGTTATCAGAATAATTATCTTATGTATTCTATAAGATTACATACTGTGTAAACTAAAATGTCTTTTTTTATGGATGTATTGAAATGGTTACTGTTATGGGACATTCTATCGAATGAAAATTTTCTGAAAGCGTGACTTCCGCAGTCTTTGTGAAATTTTGTGGAACTATCGACAACCTTTTTTTTAACTCTGTCTTTAATATTTCTGGAATAGATGCGATATTTCCCTGGTTCAAAAAGATTATTTGAAATGATTTACAATGTTAAATGTCTATAAGGTATGATTTAATGTTATTTTATTTGAAATTATTCCGAATGATTTGAGTTCATTTTAAATCAGATTTTTTAATCAGGGTTAGAAAAGTAAAGTAACTGCTTTATTCTAAAAAAAATTTCAACTGTTCGATGAAAATATTAATTTTTTATAATTAAAAATAACGGTAATTATAAATAATAATATTTTTTCATAATTAACAGGCCCCAAAATGCAATCGAAGTGATTAAGTGATTTTTCTGGCCTTGTTTAAATTTTTGTTGTAATGCATTTTCTTCTTTGAATTCTTTATCAATTTTTTTGTGGAAGCTGAAAAATTTTCGAAAAAATATGTACTTACTTAATAATTGAAGTTTCTTTTCAAGTACCAACGACTATGTACTCTTTTTTTTTATATACTTTTTGTAGGATTCACATACTGGTTTATTTTTTTTTAAACGGGTTTTTATTTATTGAAAGGTGATCGTTCCTATGATAAAAAGGATGAGATCCACGCAGATCGTATTACAGTCGGACCTCGTTATAAAACTACTTGCTGTCATTTTTATAAACCAGGTATCTCGATGGTTTAAGAGAGAAACTAATAGTCTTATAATGAGGTCCTACTGTAGTTCCATTTTGGAGAGTCAAATACATCTATGTAGATCTGAATAAAGCTGCTTAGATCTACACAGATCTACGTTGGACTACTGAGGTCTACGCAAAGACACTTTTTTTATACGTCCTCGCGGAATTGCCATAACGGTATTTCTCGGTATTTTCCTAGTATTTTTTGGGTATAAGTATTATTACGATATACCCACGGTATATATGCGGTATATTTGTGAAATTTTATTACCGTATTAATATCGTAAATATATTGTGTTGATACCAAATTTATATAGGGACTATACCTTATTTATACTGTGGTTATACCGTATTTACGCTCTCTCTATACCGTATTTGTACGATTATACTCCATTTATATGGTTTTTATGCTATACTTAAACGTCGGTTATACCGTATTTATATGGTTGCTATATCTCATTCAAGCAATGGTTATACGGTATTCATACAATTTTCATTCCGTATTTCACGGCGTTTATGCCGTATAAATATGGTGGTTATGCCGTATTCATACGCTCATTATGCCGTCTCACTCTTACAAGCTGAAAAATACTTTTCATATCTTTCAGTTTTATTAACAAGCAATCTTCAGATTCTATAACAGATACAATATGTATTACTACTACTTGCATTCTTAAATGACTCATCTCTTCACTATGTTCTGCTTTCAATTGTTCAAAAAAAATACAGTTGATTTTCACTTTCAAAAAAAATTTTTTTTCAAAAAAATTTCTCTCATATTAAAAAATAAAAACTCTTGAAATTAGTGAAAAATTTTCAATTCAAGCAACAATATGTTGACTGGAGGAAAAATAATTTTGATTCAAGATTAAAATTTCAAAATAATGATTTACTTGGTGCAAGAAAATTTTAGTTTGCCGAATCGTTAAGACATAATTTCTTGAATCAGGAATTTTTTCTCGATTCGAGTTAACTGTTTTTTATATGTAGTGATAATTCGCAAGAACCTTAAATAATTTCGAAATACGTTTGGGACCAATTTTAATAACTATAATTAGTTTATAATCAAAAATTATAAAAAGTTTTAATTTTTGGCTTTTTGGCAAAAAATTAATTTTTTTAATTTAAAAATTTCTGGCTTCTCTGCCGAGAAATGAATTAACCGAGCCGTTTTAATTGTTTGTCAATTATTTTAATTTCTGGCTTTTGTTGTGGAGAAATTAATTCACCGAGTACGTGATTATTGCACGTCTCAATTCATTAATTTAGACCCGATAAATTCTGGCTTTCTTGCCGAGAAATTATTCTATTGTTTGACCGAAAATGGCGACTGCCCCACAATTAGATTAACTAAATTTATAAATTTATTTTAATAACTAATAAATTCTGGCTTTTTAGCCGAGATCTAATGCCTTCCGATTTCCTGGTCGTTGTTCTGGTCTCCACCTTCCTTTCTTTCAATTTCAACGTATAAATAATCTAATTTGTGAAATTACAGAACAAATTAATTATATATTCTAGTTGTATCGGCTTTCTGCCGAATACAAGATTGAATTAATCGTAAGAAATTTAGCTTCTGAAAGGTTCTACATAACCTCTCCCAAGCTTAGATAATTACCTTAGATTTTCACGTACGGAGTCAAGTGTTCACTCGAACGGCTAGTCCGGTTCTCTCCTCACTAGTCACACACTTGCCCTTATTACTAATTTCATCGCGCCCTTTCGGCAATTATCGGAAAGTCAACCACTCCTACTTATTTTCTAATTGGGTCTTGGGGACGAGCCCCTTAAATTGGCGCGCTCGGCAACAAGTCAATAAAATAGTAACGCATATGGGGTATCTCAGGGTAATTAATCAACTGCGGGAAATCAGGTTGATTTAATTTTGAATATTTGAATTTTACCCCGTTACAGATTTTTAAGTTTATGTGTAAAAATCATTATATCAGTTTTTACTACATTTATTTTAATTTTCCATTTATTATAATAGTTTAGTAGTATGTTAATATGATTTTGTAGTTCACGAATGATTATATCTTTGCTAAATGAAGTTTTAAGGAAACAATACAGGGCCTAATATAGAGCCTTGCGGCACACCGGCGGGAATATATCTAAGTGTACTTAGCTTATAACCAACTGTGACCTAAAATGTTCTGTCTTTTAAATAGTTCAAGATAAATTTAGTCATATATATCGGTATATTATAGTGTGAGAGTTTATATTTTAGTGCCTTATGTCACACAGTGTCAAAGGCCTTCTCGATGTCTAGAAATAATAAACTCAAGCTTCTGCTTCTATTGAAATTAACTTTAATGAAGTCTGTTATACGAGCTAGTTGCTGGACTGTGTGCTATATTTATATCGAAATCCAAATTGTTCTGCTAATAGGATATTATTTTTATCTAGAAAGCCTCTGACCTGCGTGTTTACAATGCTCTCAAGTAGTTTTCCCAGTGTAGATAGGAGGCTTATTGACCGATAATTTTTGGGAAATAATTTATCCTTTCCAGGCTTGTGGGATAGCAGTATTTGTGCCTCCTTCCATGACTGGGGAAAATACGACAGTATGAGACACGCATTGAATACGTATATAAGTTGTACAATTGTTTCCTTTGGTACATTTCTTAATATTATATTTTATATCTGATAACTGCCGGTCGTTTTTATAGACTTAGTTTTTTTGATTGCTTTTTTTAATTCACAAGATGTAACGATTGGTACCGTATCTATATCGGCGATTTTGACTTGATTGCATAAGTTATTTATTTCTTTGTCGGTAATATTGGCATTTAGGTTTTACGTTAACTTATGGGTATCTTTAAAAACATCAATGATCACATCTGCTTTTGATTGATTTTCGTATACTAGACCAGCTCTGGAATGCAGGGTATACCCACATGTGGTCTCTTATATTTAAAGATTTTAATTTTTTTGCTGTTGATTCATTTTGATGATTTTTAATAGATGTACGAACTTCATTGATTAGATTTTTATATATACTTTTATCTATAACTGATCGTGATCGCTGATATTTTCTTCGATAGTAATTTCGGATTTTCATTTTTTGTATTGTATGCTCCGGTAGTGCATCTGCTTGTGTATTTATGCTCTTATATGGAATTCCCTCATGCATGGTGCCTTGTATTTGTTTTGTTAGTGTATTTACTGCCATATCTACGTCGTCTTTTGAATGCAAGTTATTATTTATAATTACCTTATTACTTAACTTAGATTTAAATAAATCTCAATTTGGTTTGTGATACGTAGGCATGCTTTTAATCCGTTGCGTGTAATCCCATTTTTTTATGAATAATTGTACTGGGTTGTGATCTGAATCAAGTTCATTTACAATATTCAGTTTACTACAGTTTATGTTTTTGATCAATGCAATGTCGATAGTTGAGGCAAGAGTGTTTGAGCTTGGGATTCGTGTAGGGCCATCTGGATATTGTATATCAATAGGATTTTTTTGTAAATATTTAAACAATATTTTGCCGCTAGTATTCGTACTTTTACAGTGCCACATAGCATGCTTGGAATTTAAATCTCCTGCTAACAGAACTTTATTATTTAGTTTAAATATGTTGCTTAGGTCATTTGTATTTAGAATTGTCTTCCCGGGAAAAAATGATCAGAAATGAACAGGCATGAGTCTTCAGGTCTGATTAGATATGAAAAATGACTGGGTCTGACCAGACCTGGCCAGGCATGTTCAGGTCTGATCATCAGGTATGTTCATGTCTGTTCATGCCCATCTGGATAAAAAAATTATAGGAAAAAAATGGTCCTATAAAATCATATATAGTTATGTATAGCTATATACAATTATATATAATTATTTCTATAAAAAATAAAAAAAAAAATTCGGGCTTGTCCAGGATTTCAACCATGGACCTTGCGCTCGAAAGCTTAATCCACTACCCGTTAACCTAAGAGATTGACTTAATAAGTAAGTTTCATATAAACTTCAAGTAATAAAAATCTTATACGTAATAGATTCTTGGTCAACAAAATTTTATATATTATACATGATCGATTTTTAGTCGACAGAATTTTATATCTAATTTATCAATTATTGATTTATAGTTATATGAAATTATAGATAAGTTATATATAAAATTATAACAACGTTAGCTATATATAATTGTAACTAAGTTAGTTATATATAATTATAACTAAGATTTTAAATTTAATCTTATATATTAGGCTGAATCAGACATGAACAGGCATGAACAGATATGACCAGGTCTGAGCGTATTTAATGCTTCAGACATGAGCAGATATGAACAGGTCTGAGCGTATTTAACGCTTCAGATATGAACAGACATGGACAGGTATGATCAGACCTGAGCGTATTTAACGCTTCAGACATGAACAGACATGGGCAGGTATGATCAGGCACGATCAGGTCTGATTTCAGGCCTGATCATACATGAATAGGCATGATCAGGTCTGATCGTTTTTTCCCGGGTTAGGAAGATTATAAGCAGCAATTACTAGAATATTGCCGGGTATTAAAATAGCATGTGCTTCGAGCGATGTTGTGGGAATTGTTACCTCATTATGCGAAAGTGTTTTCTTAATGAATATAGAAACCTCGCTAGATGCAGTGTTATTTGCCCGATCTTTGCGATAGCATACATAGTTTTTAATTTGGCAATGATTTATAGACTTTAATCAAGTTTCATTAACTAATAATATATCGACATTACATTGATTTACGAAATGTGATACTTCATGCACTTTGTCTTTTAAAGTATTTGCTTTCCAGAAGACGATGTTGATATTTTTTACTCTATTTAATTTATCCATTATTATTTAAGCATTCACTAAGAACAACTAACCTGGAGGCATTATCAGTACAACTTGAGAACTGATTTTCTGTTATGCCCGACCTTCTTAATTTGTTCTTAGTACATCGGGCAGAGCTTGTGGTTGGCTGATGGGGCTCCATGGCAGTTTACACATACCGGCGGCATGTCATCTAATTTAACACAGTTATCAGTTAAATGTGGTAGGGTACACTTTACACATTTCGCCCCCGAGTGGAACTATCGCCGCTATTTTTATGACTTAAAACACTAATGGCGTCCCCAAAAAAGCTTGGAGATAAGTGAACACTAGGTGACAAATGATAGTGAATGTATATATTGGCTTGTCTCAAATCCTTAGTGATTATAAGTGGAGGTAACCCGTATGGGTTGGGGAGAACTTGCGTCCCACCACTTATCTTACGTAAGCAGTTGACCAGAACTGAAGTCTGGTACCATGGGGGACCCATTCCAAGCCCCACTTCGATCAGAGTTTCTTTATTTCCTGAGATGAGAGGAGTGTTTGGGTCCATGTGAGGTCGGACTCGTGGTGGCTGTGCGTGAGGCACCCACATGCACTGCATGCCTAATGGGTAAGTTAATGTGAGCATATGTTCATATTTCGCTTTTATAATATATGGTGGAGTCATAATATACAAATAGGGTTACGTAGCGCGAATATGCCCAAAAGGATGAGGTATCGGCCTCCCGTCAAACGGAGGTGGACCTAACGGTCCCGTTACATTAATTTTTTTTTTTACACATTTCGGTGGATTTGAGCACTCTGACATCCCATGTCCAAATAGTTGACAAAAGTAGCATTGGGTGACTTTACGGGAATTTCTGTATTTTTTCTATGATATTTTAAAGCTCATAAGAATTCTAATTTTGAGGATGTTATTTACGTCTTCTTGAGTTACGAGCGTGATCATATACAATGGAATATTGATACTAACATCTTGATTTTGAGTATTTTCTGAAATTTTCTTTTTCATTTGTCTGATCTTCTTAGGTATGCTCCTATTATCTATTAATTCTTGCTCGATGTCTTTAATGTCAACGTGTGGTAATCCTCTAAGAACTAAATAAATTCACTGTATGTGCACATTCTTTTTTAATTTTATTTGTGAATAGGTTAATATTTGTAATACCAGTATTCACCATTATCGGAGGCACTTTGCACATTTTAGCCTTTGGAATAACACTTATAATACTATCACCTGACTCAGATGTAATTGATATATTATGTTGATGAGTTATATCGCTTCTTCTTCTTTTGCGCGTTGCTTGCCAGCTACCTGCGGTAGATTTGTCCAGAGGATCTGTGTCTAGGTCCATTTGCTTTTGTTTACTGATTAGGGTAGCGTCAGCTTTCTTCTAATATATTAAAATCAGGATCGTATTAAGGCCGTCTGGGCTATCCGAATCTTCGTCTCGTGCCAGAATTGCTTTCAAATTTGGAATATAACAGTTCTGAAATAAGTTTCTTACCAGGGGCAATACAACTAGTGGACGCAATCTCGTGACGAGCACTGAACTACTTTCACTGTTGCTGTCTATAGCACCGGTTACTTCCCTCTCCTACATATACATATACATATATATATATATTAGGGTGCTTCGTTTCCGGCGAAAGTATTTTTTTCGATGCTCATCAAGCAACATATTGTTTTTTATGGTAAAATAAAAATTCCTGCCAAGTTTGAGCTCTTAATTCCAATCCTAAGTACTTTCCATTTGATTTCCAAGACTCCCCCCCCAAAAAAAAAAATATATATATATATATTATTATTATTGAAATCTAATCTTTAGATGCTATAGGATATGACTTCACAATTTCTTAGTTGAAATCGAAATCATATAATATAAAAGACATCATGGAAGATTGCCAAATCGAAACTAGACAGGCAATTTCCCATGATAGGTGAACCTTTACTCCACCGTGCATCTTACGGTTTTAAATAAAATATATATTATTATTATTGAAATCTAATCTTTAGATGCTATAGGATATGACTTCACAATTTCTTAGTTAAAATACACGTAAATTAAATTACTCGTTTTTTAACTTTGTAATACTCAGCTGCGTTTTATGATGCCGACGCGGTTTTGATCGCAAATTGTAGGGCATTTGGTGTTCTTTAAAAGTGCCCATAGTAACTAAGCTGTAATTTCAGCTGTTTCACTTGTGTCCATTGCGGAACTCATTTTTCCTATGAAATTGACCTTTATTGGCTTGCAGAACGTAAACCAATGAAAGTACACTGAAAAT
This sequence comes from Microplitis demolitor, assembly GCF_026212275.2. NCBI lineage: Eukaryota > Metazoa > Arthropoda > Insecta > Hymenoptera > Braconidae > Microplitis > Microplitis demolitor. Next base: position 10,712,941 of record NC_068545.1, read on the forward strand.
GTTAATAGCAATTTTGTAGAAAATTTTATTCCCTTCAAAAAAAGCCCTTTGAGTCAAGTCACTAAAGTCCATAGTTTCCGAGTTATAGTGAATTTAATAATTTAAAAAATAAAATATCAATTTTCAATGTTTTTTTTAATATTATATTTTTTAAATTATTAAAATCCCTATAATTCGGAAACTATAGAATTTAGTGACTTGACTCAAAGGACTTTTTTTGAAGGGAATAAAATTTTCTACAAAATTGCTATTAACATTTTCAGTGTACCTTCATTGGTTAACGTTCTGCAAGCCAATAAAGGTCAATTTCATAGGGACAATGACTTCTGCAGCGGACACAAGTGAAACAGCTGGAATTACAGCTAAGTTACTATGGGCACTTTTAAAGAACACCAAGTGCTCTACAATTTGCGACCAAAACCGCGTCGATATCATAAAATGCAGCTGAGTATTACAATGTTTAAAAAAAAGTAATTTAATTTACGTGTATTTTAAATGGGAAATCTTGGAAATAATATGGAAAGTATTTAGGATTGGAATTAAGAGCTCAAACTTGGCAGGAATTTTTGTTTTAGCATAAAAAACAATATTTTGCTTGATTAGCAACGAAAAAAATACTTTCGCCGGAAACGAAGCACCCTAATATATATATATATATATATGTATATATATATATTTGCTCCCAAGTTATTTCTCTTTTAGTTTAAGCAACTTTTTTTTTCTTGGTTGGAGCACACAAAAATTTTTGGATTTAAACAAGAGTACTTATTCCGAGAAACTTTATTTTTTTTCAAACAAAAAAAATGCAATATTGCTTCGAAAAACTAGCACATCTTCCTTAAAAAAAATATCTCTCTGATTTAGAAAAAAAAAAATCTTGAAACAAGTAAAAAATTTTTTTCTTTAACCATAAAAATATGTTGACTTGAGGAAATAAAATCGGTCTGTCGGTTGACCCTGCGGGCCAGCCCCAAAACTTCCCGCTGTTTTCGACCTCAAAGAGCTCGAAAACATTAGTGTAGATATATTTTCGAGCTCTTCGAGCTCGAAAATGCTATCACATGCAATTGTTTTTTTTATGATCTTTTCAAGCTCTAACAAGTTACCTGTTATGCTGAAGTTTGAAAATTTAAGAATCGAAAATCATCAATGAAGCGGTTTTTAAAATTTAGTTCCTGATTTTGTTCAGTAAAATAAGTGTATTGAGGCAGAAATCAATGTCGGGGATCAAAATCAAGATTTAAATAAATTTTGACTCATGTCAGAAACAATAAAATATGAAATATCCGATAAAAATATTAAAAACTACGTTTTATCGATTTTTTTGTTGATAATATGATTTAAACTAAAAACCAAGTTCGATGACATTATATGATCGAAAGAAACCATAAAAAAGATGAGTTGGTATGATATCAGGCACATTTTAGTACGTTATATTATGATTTATCCGAAAAAAATAACATAAAATGTTATTTTTTTAACTTTACAACGCCGATATCTTTTGAACTAATCAATCGATTTTGATAGTTGACATGGCAATCGGCGCGTTTTATTGAATTCTAGAGCTGATTGAAATTTGAAATCGATCGCGTCAGTCGTTTCGAAAATATTAAAAAAAAACCGTTTTTCACCATTTCTTTCTCCCGCGATAACTCTCGAACGAATCATCCGATTTTGATATTTGAGGTGGCAATCGACGCGTTTTATTGAGTACTAGAGCTGATTAGATTTTCAAGTCGATCGTATAAGTCGTTTTTGAGAAATCAATAAAAAAACTAAAAAAAAAATTTTTTTTAACTTCCCGCTAAGAAAATCGACGGTTTTCAAAAATTTCGGGAAGTTATTGTTTTCACCCCGATTTTCGAAAATCGAGTTTTCATCAGATGTCGACGTTTTGAGGTCCTAGGAAGCTATTCTGACTATTTTCAGAATGATGTCCGAGTGTGTGTATGTATGTGTGTGTGTGTGTGTGTATGTATGTAAACTCTTTGTAACTTTTGAACTAATAAATCGATTTGGATGGTTGAGGTGGCAATGGAAAGAGCTTGTTGGCCTTCAACTTTCCTGAAAATTTCAGATTATTTGATCGAATAGACTCGAAAATATTGGCGAATTACGAAAAAAAAAAAATTTTTTTTTTTCAGTTTTTTATTGATTTCTCAAAAACGACTTATACGATCGACTTCAAAATCTAATCAGCTCTAGTACTCAATAAAACGCGTCGATTGCCACCTTAATCATCAAAATCAGATAATTCGTTCGAGAGTTATCGCGGGAGAAAGAAATGTTGAAAAACGGTTTTTTCTGAATATTTTCGAAACGACTGACGCGATCGATTTCGAATTTTAATCAGCTCTAGAACTCAATAAAACGCGCCGATTGCCACGTCAACTATCGAAATCGATTTATTAGTTCAAAAGATATCGGCGTTGAAAAGTTAAAAAAATAACATTTTATGTTATTTTATTCCGGATAAATCAGAATATAACGTACTAAAATGTGCCTGATATCATACCAACTCATCTTTTTTATGGTTTCTTTCGATCATATAATGTCATCGAACTTGGTTTTTGGTTTAAATCATATTATCAACAAAAAAATCGATAAAACGTAGTTTTTAATATCTTTATCGGATATTTCATATTTTATTGTTTCTTACATGAGTCAAAATTTATTTAAATCTTGATTTTGATCCCCGACATTGATTTCTGCCTCAATACACTTATTTTACTGAACAAAATCAGGAACTAAATTTTAAAAACCGCTTCATTGATGATTTTCGATTCTTAAATTTTCAAACTCCAGCATAACAGGTAACTTGTTAGAGCTTGAAAAGATCATAAAAAAACAATTGCATGTGATAGCATTTTCGAGCTCGAAGAGCTCGAAATTACATCGACACTAATATTTTCGAGCTCTTTGAGGTCGAAAACAGCGGGAAGTTTTGGGGCTGGCCCGCAGGGTCAACCGACAGACCGATTTTTTTTTTCGTAATTCGCCAAGATTTTCGAGTCTATTTGATCAAATAATCTGAAATTTTCAGGAAAGTTGTTGGCCAACAAGCTCTTTCGATTGCCACCTCAACCATCCAAATCGATTTATTAGTTCAAAAGTTACAAAGAGTTTACATACATACACACACACACACACATACATACACACACTCGGACATCATTCTGAAAATAGTCAGAATAGCTTCCTAGGACCTCAAAACGTCGACATCTGATGAAAACTCGATTTTCGAAAATCGGGGTGAAAACAATAACTTCCCGAAATTTTTGAAAATCGTCGATTTTCTTAGCGGGAAGTTAAAAATCGTTTTTTTTTTTCGTTTTTCGTAAATATTTCGGAAACTATCGAATCAATCAGGTCCAAAATCTAATCAGCTCTAGAACTCGATAAAAGCATTCGATTGCTGCCAAGAACGTCCCAATCAGATAATCCGTTCGAGAGATATCGTCAACGGAATAATAAATGTAAAATCTATATCTGCTTTTTTCAATGAATAACATCATAATTACTGAACAAAATTACTCAAAACTAATATGTTCTTCTTTATGTAAGTCATTGGAAGTGACTGCCGCAAAAATCGTCATGTTCGCTGGTATCACGATATACTTACACGATATAGTTACAACGTATCATGGAAACGCTTATTTTTAAGCAAATTATTGAACATAATTGTGAATAAATATATAAAAAACGCTTTACATTCATTATTTAGGATTCTAAATTTTTTAATTTTAACATAAAACGTAACCCTTTCGAGCTCGAAAATCTCATAAAATAGGGAAACAAAGGTATTTTCGAGCTCGAAAATATATTTATACTGATGTTTTCGAACTCTTAGAGCTCGAAAACAGCGGGAAGTTTTGGGGCTGGTCCGCAGGGCTAACTGATGCCCAGATTTTTTCTCCAACAATATCTCTCGAACGAAATGACCGATTGAGGTGATAATCGCCGCTTTTTATTGAGTTCTAGAGCTGATCAGATTTTGGAATTAATTAATCTGGTCGTTTTTGAGGAATTAAAAAAAAAAAATAAAAAATAAATTTTTTGTAATTCTTTTGACAACGGTTTCTCTTGAATGAATAAACCGATTTTGATGGTTGAGGTGGAATTTGACGCGGTTTTTAAGGTTCTAGAACTGATTAGATTTTAGGATCAATCCATCGAGCACATTAGAAATTATCCAAATAAAACATTTTTAAAAAAATTTTATTTTTGGAATATCTCTGAACCCACCCTCCTAATCAAGATCAATTTTTTACAGCTTGTAGATATTTTCAAGTCGCGTCGAATGCTACCTTAGAAAGCAAAATCGGTTCATCCGTTTAAAAGTTACAGGTATTTACATACATACGTGCATACGTACGTACGTTCGCACGTTTATGCATACATACATACATTCGAACATCATCTTGAATTTAGTCAGAATAGCTTTCTAGAACCTTTAAACGTCAAGATCTGTTAGAAATTCGATTTTCGAAAATCGGATCAAAACCACAAGGTTAATCATGGAAATTGAAGCTTGTTAAATTTATGTTAAAAGGAATTTTCGAATCGAAATAAAAAATATACCTTTCCATTCCGGGTATGGCTAGATGGCACTCTTTTTCACAACAATAGTTTTTTAGTCAAATTTTTATCATTTTCGTAATGAGTTGTTACGTAGCGATTCAAACGTGAATCGCTGCCCGCGCTTTCCCATCTCGCCGTGAATTTAACAAAACCTCCTAGCTAACTTAAAGCGCATTTAATTATTATAATATTTAATTATTTATATTACTTTGATTAATTATTTAATTATGATTTATTTATGAATTATTGATATTATTGTTTATTATATTTATGTTTTGATAATTATTTTGAATTTTATGTATTGATTCAATATTTTCATTTCAGTCAATAGCACACGCGTGTATAAAGTATACATAAAAATATCGACTGAAGGAAGAGTAAGTCGATATAGTGGGGATAAAAAATTAATATTTTTCTCCAGCCACGTTGTGCACTGAAATAATTATTATTTTATTGTTGAAAGGGTTAATGCTTATTATGTTTATATTTATTGCTACAAAATATTATTTAATTTATTATTATATTACTCAGGTCGTGTGACAAATTTAAATATTTTATTTTAATTCATAATTTCGGGTCCGAGGTCATTAGAGGGGATAACACGTGAGCGATACCTATCCCTCGGAAAACCGACGTGAAATATAGTTAAAGAGGACCGGGCTATTGTAACGGTATAGTCCGAGAGCTGATGAGCAATTTTGAGCAGGTTCTTGAGGTTCTTAACAAAATTTTGTGTCTCTAAAAGACCCCTGTAAAAGATAGTCGAGGTCTGGCTGGGGGGTAGCGGCCCCTCGGCAACCCTTGAATTTTTGAAAAAGGGAAATTTTCTTATTAAAAAAATGTTTTTGAGGTACTTTGATTTTTATATATATGTAACTTAGAAATATAAGGAATTGATATATGACAAAGTCAGATCAATTAGTCGGCACTTAATGTTTGCCAGACTAGTGAAAAGTGGTTTGAAAATCAAATTCAAATAATGTTTTTGAGGCACTCTGTAATTTTAGGAGAATAATATAGATCATTAAAGATAATCCCAGAAAGACAGATCATTTTGATGGAACTTTCATCTGCTAGATCGCCGTGAAAGTATCGCGTAAGTGCGTGCGGACAGCACTATGTGACGCTGAAGGTGCGAGGGAGAGCGTATATCGGCTGCACCTCTCGCTCACGGCCACTACGACGTGATTGGCTCTCGCGAGACCACGTGACCTACAAAGCGGTAAATTTAAAATTTCGGAGTATATAAGTAATTCTGATGAAAATAATAACAGTAAAAATAGTAATAATAAAAATTAAAATAATATAATAATAATCACAATAAGAAAAAAAATGATAAAATAAAATAATAATAATAATAATAATAAATTATTTAGTATTATTAAATAGTATTTAAAATATTATTTCTCTGGGTAAAATTTATTTTATAATATAATGGTATGCAACGGTTGCCAAATATATATTTTGTGTACCCGTGTCTTTCTCTCCCCAGAGTAAATAATATAAAATAAAGAAAAGATTAATATTTTTATTTGTTTACAATTTATATTGAGTAAAAATTTGTAATTTGAATTCCCTAGTGGATAATTTAATTTAATTTAATTGATTATTATTATTATTATTTGGCTAATCTGAGCATATGTTACACTTTATGAAAATATTATAGATATTTATAAAATATTATTATTTAATGAAAATTGTGATAAAGAATTAACATACAATAAAAGATATTTGGTATTGTATAGTAATTCAGTGGAATTATATTTATAAATATATTTGAATTAAATAATTTAGTAAAAGGAATCCAGTGATAGCCAACATTTGTTTATTTATTTCCTGGATATATTTTAGTAATATTATTCCCTATTATTTTTATTCATTATATTTATTTGGTTGTTTTTCTGCTTGGCGCATACATTCTCGCACAAAATTTCTTCCCGTGATCTCTTCCCTGATTTGTTATAATTTTTGTCCGTTTTGTGAAAGCGGGCTGGCACCCTCGTGCACTAACCCAGGCTGAGGAACTGGTCCAGGCACACCTTTATTTTATTTATTATTTTGAGTTACATTTATTATTATTTCTAATTTTTATTACACGGGGGTGACCACATACGGATTCCGGGTTTTATTCGCGTCTCCGTCTCATAAATAAGAACGGTTTACGTTATTATAGAGTTATGAAAAAAAGATTCCAATTAAGTCTAATAACTAGAACAAGATAAGTTTTTCATCGAAATTGATTAGTTTAAGAACAAAGGATAATTATTCGAATAATTCGAACTATTCGAATACTTCAAACTATTAGGTGTACAAAAAAGTTCTACCCGTTTTTTGTCAAAAAAAAATGTATTTAAAAATTTTAAATAAAATACAAATTTTAATCAAAATAACCACCATCAGCATCTACTACCCTTTGCCAACGCTCAGGCAACTGATGGATCCCACGGCGATAAAAGGCTTGATCTTTTGTCGAAATGAAATCATCTATTGTTTTTTGCATTTCGTTTTCATTTTGTAAGTGTTTGTCAGCCAAGTAATTTTGCAATGAACGGAATAGGTGAAAATCACACGGTGCAAGGTCTGGTGAATACGCCGGGTGCGGTAAAACTTCCCACTGTAAATCATTTATAGTGTGGTAGACGATTGAACTTCTATGAGGCCTGGCGTTATCATGCTGCAGTATCACTGGTCGAGGTTTTTGTCCCGCAAATCGTCTTTTACTGTTGATTTCATCTGCTAATTTTTTTAATTGACAACTGTAGCGTTCTCCAGTAACGGTTTCTCCTGGTTTGAGTAACTCATAATATAGCACGCTCCACTCATCCCACCAAATACAAAGCAATATTTTTTTCCCAAAAACATTACGTTTTGGTGTTGATGTCGTTGGTTGTCCTGGGTCTACCCAATGTTTTCGACGTTTAGGATTCTCATAGTAAACCCACTTTTCATCCCCTGTTACAAGTTTCCACAAAAAACTTTTTTTTTATGTCGTGAAAGCAACGACAGGCAGGTGTCAACTCGTCTCTCTCGTTGTTCTGGAGTTAATTCATGAGGTACCCATTTTCCTTCTTTTTGAATCTTACCTAAAGCATGTAATCTTTCAGAAATAGCTTGTTGAGTAACGTTTAACTTTTTCGCAAGTTCTTGTTGTGTTTGTGCAGAATCTTGATTCAGTAATTCTTCCAATTTCTTGTCACTGATTGTTGAAGGTCTTCCAGAGCGTGGTTTATCATTTAAATTAATATCTCCGTTTGTGAATTTCCGAAACCATCTTCGACAAGTACTGTCATCAATAACACTGTCACCATAAGTTGCACAGATTATTCTTTGAGCTTCAGCAGCACTTTTTCCTTGATGAAATTCATATAAAAGACAATGGCGGATATGCTCATTACTTACTTCCATTTTTAACTTAATAAAAAAATATATATATCGAAGATTAATATATTAAAAGTTTGATGAATTTAAAGAGTACAAACAGCTGTGCATGTACATATACGTATTCATAGCTAACCTATAAATAGCTGTTAGATAACTCCATCTTTGAAAAACGGGTAGAACTTTTTTGTACACCTAATATTTGAATACTTCAAACTATTTGATTCGAAACTCGAATCAAATAATTCGATTCAACTCGAATATTCGCACACCCCTACTACGTAGATATACATCGATCTCTGTGGACCTACATAGATCTTGGTAGATTTTTATAGATACAATGGATGTAAACAGATTTTCGTGAATATTTTCGTTCAAATTTTTTTTACTAATTTAAAAACGAAATTCTCTTTTTCAAAATTTTTATTAAATGAATATTAAGTGAATATCTTCTAAGTTCAAAGCTTTCAAAATAAAAAAAAATTTGATTCTCATCAAACGCTTAGAGTTCGGACAAAACTATTGTGATGTTTGAATTCTTCATATGAAAACGCATAAAAAAATTCTTATTCCCACAGCTGAATTGCACGCAAACATGAAAAAGAATCCAAAAAAAAGTACAGCGTCTACGCTCTTTTTTTATTGGTATTCGTATAAGAATTGTAACTATTGCGTAAATAATATGTTTTGTAAGAAAAATTTCCAGCTTTCAGAGGAAATTGAAAATTTAAAAAAAATAATTAAAGTAGAAAAATTACTTTTTTCTACTTTAATTTTTTAGGGTCTTCAATTATTTTTTGAAGAATATAAATATTTTCATCGAAAAGCTAGGAATTTTATTTGCAAAGTAAACTGCGTTGATTTTATTTTTAATAATATTGTATCTACTCAAAAAAGGAAAAAAAATCGGTCTGTCGGTTGACCCTGCGGGCCAGCCCCAAAACTTCCCGCCTATTTCGAGCTCCTTGAGCTCAGAAAATAGTTGTAGATACATTTTCTCTTCGAGCTCGAAAACACTTTTGTATGCCTTTGTTTTCGAAAGAAAACGTTTTTTACGATTTTTTTTTGAAAGATATCTCTCGAACAAATAAACCGATTAAGACGTTCAAGGCGACAATCGACATGTTTTATTGAGTTCTATAACTGATCAGATTTTTGAATTGATTCATCAAGTCGTTTTTGAAATACTTTCAAAATACTAAAAAAAAAAATTAGGAATTAATCGGGTCAGTCATTTCGAAAATATTTGGAAAAAACCATTATCCACCATTTCTTGCTCCCGCGATATCTCTCGAACAAATTAACCGATTGAGATGTCTAAGGCAGCAATCAGCGCGTTTCATTGAATTCTAGAGCTGATTAAAATTTGACATCGATCGCGTCGGTCGTTTCTGAGAAATCAATAAAAAACTAAAAAATAAATTTTTTTTTTTTCGTAATTCGCAAATATTTTCGAGTCTATTCAATCAAATGATCTGAAATTTTCAGGAAAATTGACGGCCAACAAGCTCTTTCGATTGCCACCTCAACCATCCAAATCGATTTATTAGCTAAAAAGTTACAAAGAGTTTACATACATACACACACACACACACACACACACATACATACACACACTCGGACATCATTCTGAAAATAGTCAGAATAGCTTCCTAGGACCTCAAAACGTCGACATCTGATGAAAACTCGATTTTCGAAAATCGGGGTGAAAACAATAACTTCCCGAAATTTTTGAAAATCGTCGGTTTTCTTAGCGGGAAGTTAAAAAACTAATAAAGAAAGTGGAAAAAATACAAAAAATCTAGACATCCGTTAGCTCTACGGGTCAGCCCCAAAACTTCCCGAAATTTTTGAGCTGAAAGAGCTCGAAAACATATGAATACATTTTCGAGCTTGAAAATACTCCTGACTGCATTCGTTTATTTTTGAGCTCTTTAACTCCAAAAAGTTAGGGATCGGTTTGAACTACGAAAATTAAAGAAATTTCAAATATTTAAAGAACATAAAATTTTCAATTTCTTTGTACGATTATTAAGAAAAAGCATAGATTTGAGCAAAATTGAATATTAGTAATCACGATAAAGAAGAAAAGGAGTTTTGAATTCGACCATAATCTTGAAATATGAAGTATCTGAGCAAAGTTTAGAGACCAGTAATTTTTTGAATGTTTTGTTGATGATAGATTCTAAATTAATGAACTGATTGCAATAAATTATGGAGTGATTAAAAGAGACCGCGAAAGTGAGGATCTAGTATGTTTTTTAAACATTGAGTATGTTATGTCCGACTATTATTTATTTAATTATTTTGGTTGCGTGGATTAGGCGTTCGGACTAACCAATGCAATTTTCGGCTCAAATGTTTAGTTCAAGCCTTAATTTGTTTGTTTTGGGATACGTTTCGATGTGGACTTTATTTTATTTCTAATTCGTTAAAAATAGAGTTATCTTTGTAGGTAGATGAATGTAAAAATGCGCTAATCAATACGTACGATTTTAACTTAATAGCGTCCTTATTTCTTCTTAAATTTTTGAGGCTAATTGGAAAAGTTATTGAAATTGAAAAGAAAAGAAGTCAATTATAATTGCCTTACCTTTTGTTCTGAAGTATATATTTATATTTTTCCTTGCGATAGTTCCCGCGTTGTAGACCCTTGAATTGGCTGCTAGATCTCGATGCAAGCAATCTCCGGATGAGGGTGGGGTGATGACTTATTACTTAACTTATTTTACGAATAATACACAAAATTTATTGTCACTTATGTTTTTTTTTTTTTTTTTATTTTAAACTCCAATTCTAGTTTGGTAATAAAAACTCCTTTAATTTTTTTTGAAGAAAATAGAGCTAATACTCTTTAAAGGAATATCTTTATTACCTTAATCATTAAATAATTACTCTCAAAATTTTTAGATTTGAATCTTTGGATATAATAATGCTCACAAATTTGAATTAACACTTAGCACTCACAACCAATAACACTTTTATCCCTTTTTAAATTTATTTCTTTTGATACGGAAACTTATTTTATATAGAATTTAATAATTCCTTTATTTTCCTTTGCAGGAAATAGAAGCAGTGCTCTTTAAAGGAGGTGGTTTTTAACGTTGAACATTTATTTAATATTTCTTTCTATTATACTTATTTTCGCGATGCGTGATTTTTTTTTTTTATGATTTATTTTATGGATTTATAAAAGCGATTTTTATCGGTTTTATTAAATATGGAAATTAAGGATACCGCTGTACCTAGTTTGCGACTCTTGACTGAAAACTTCGAATTCAGCTGATAACCGAAATGCAAGTCTGTGCTCGGTAGAGTGTACTTGTTCTTCAAAATTTTCTTGAACGCCATGGGGGTCCGAGTTTAGGGGAAAGGGAAATTTTAGGTGAGTTGCATCTTGTGAGATGTCCCGTTGACGGAACTTAATTTAGTCAATGCTAATTGTGCGCATTAGAGCGATCTTAGCTGACAATAAGTGGGGACCGAAGAATACGAGAATGAAAGACAGAAAGAAAGAAATCTGGTAGAATAGTTTTGTCACACTTCATTGAACCCATCCTTGTTTCTCTCAAGAGAAAATGGAATCTCTATTCCTATGGAGTGTTCAACATGAGTGACTGTAAGAGAAGTTTGCGAAGTCGGACATAACAAGTACATTATATTATGACGCATCTAGGGAAAATTTTTATTTTTGCAAATTTCCGTCAATAGACGTATTTTTTCAAGTTCTATCGTTGATTCATTTTTGAAATTGATCTTAAGATCGTTTTAGAGATATTCGAAGAAAACCCTTTTTTATCATTACTTTCTCCTTCAACAATATCTCTGGAACAAATTAACCGATTGAGACTGTTCTTGTGGCAAACGGCGTATTTCATTGAGTTCAAGAGCTGATTAGATTTTGAAATCGATAGATCCCGTCATTTTTGAAAAAAATAAAAAAAATTTTTTTTGTTTGTATTTTGTAATTATTTCAAAGTCTATTCGATTGAATGATCAGTAGTTTACAGGAAAGCTGATGGCTAACAAGCTTTCGATTGTCGCAAGAACCATTCAAATCGGTTAATTAGTTAAAAAAATATAGAGAGTTTACATTTATACATACACACATACACATACCGTGTGTTCACACGCACCGATATCACTCTGAAGATGCTCAGAATAGCATCTTAGGACCTCCAAACGTCAACATCTGATCTGATGAAAACTCGATTTTCGCAAATCGGTGTGAAAACAATAACTCCCCGAATTTTTTTGGAAATCAACCCCGAACTTCTCGCTGTATCCGAGCTTCATAAACTAGAAAAAATTTTTGTGAATAAATTTTAACGTTTTTCCCGTTAAGTTTTTTTTAACGTTTATTGACGATATTTTCTAAACTGACGAATCAATTAAGCAGAAAATAAAAGAGACCGTGAAGATGAGAATCTGGTATAAATTTGAAACATTTAGCATATTATATTATGAGGTATTTAGGAAAAATCAGGTAAATTGTTACTTTTGAAATATTTTGACATTGATATGTCTCGAACGAATGAACCAATTTTGATGGTTCTTGTGGTAATCGACGAGTTTTATTGGGTTCTGAAGGGAAAAACCAATGTATTGTACGTTTTAATTTTCAATTTTTTTGGAGGGTGGGTTGAATCTGATACAAATCCGTTGAAGATTTAATCAGATTCAATGGAATTTAATCGGAATTTTTAATCAGGGATGCCTTTTTTCACAACAAAATGTACCTCTATGCTAATTTTCATTAAAATACTTTCAGCTATATGAGTGTGATTGAACGACAAACCCAAAAATGTACTAACTTTCATATTTCTAACATTCTAAGGATATATATAGAATTGTGTACTATATTATTACAGGATTTCTTATCGTTAGTACAGGAATCAATCTGAGAAGTATTCGAGTTATCATGTCACCTAAAAACGAAAATCATATGTAAAAATGTGCTCTATTCACCATGAAGGATTTTATCATGAGAGATATTTTCCAAATCTTAAACTTATGCATCGTAAAAATCATACTTTTAACAAATGATAAATAATCTTTTTGCATACAATGATAAATATGACAAAACATAAAAATTCAATGATTTCTGAAAATACAATTTAAAAAATTGGTAAGTTATTTTTATCTTAATAATGCTTATTGTTATATGCATTTTTGTAATAGATTATCTTTCTTAAAGGTTTGCTTATATAATAATGAAACTAATGAGTTAGTCAATAGAAATATGGGAATGTAGATAATCTAAAATGAGAGAAGATTTACACAGATTAACAACCATGATGAATAAATCTCAAAGACTAATTATAGGATTTTTAATATTGTTATTAGTTGATATTATTTGGATATCTAGCTTTAGGCTCACTCAGGTAAGACTGCATTTATTTAATCGTGATTAAATTTGTTGCCGAAAGAAAGATGTATACACTATCTAGAAAAATTAAAAGATCAAACAAAATTTGAAAATAAGTTCAAGAACAATGAAAAAAAATCTGAAAACCACCTGATCCTGCGGGCCAGCGCCGAAACTTCCCATTGTTTTCGAGTTCGAAAACATTATTGTTAATACATTTTTGAGCTCTTCAAGCTCAAAAATAGTGATGTTGCACATTCCATTGAGAAAATTCAAGTAGTAAACAACAATGAAGTAAATCATTGTCTTTGTTAATTATATCAGCAATATTTTTGGAATTAATAAACCGATTTTGACGTTTAAAATGGTGTTTTGTCGCACGACTGTTTTGCCGTGAGAATATCGTCAAAAATTGCAATAATATAATGACAAGAAAAGTACAAAGTTTTGCAGTAAAACTTGAGTTGATTTTATTTAATGCATGGAGACCGAGCTGTCTCGTACAAAATTCGATGTATAACTCACTTAAAAATTCCTAACTTAAAAATCTAGGTACAAATTTCATAAGAGAAAAGAGTGGGAAAAAGGGTGTACATTTTAGCGGTAGTAACGAAAAGTTCGGAAGTGATTGGTAATGCGGAAGGAAGAGAAGGGATAAGGGGCATTACGGAGAATGGGCCTGAGCATGGGTGCAGGATAAGTAGGACGAAAGAGAAAGGGAATGACGTCACTAGACGTAGCAAATTTGGAAATGGCGAATGCCGGACTCAAGGGTCGCCAAGTATGGTAGGGTTTTAGAGAACAATAAGCAATAAAATTAAGAGGGTGAGTTTAAAAATATGAGTACAATATTTTCAAATAACTAACATACAATTTATAAAAAAAAGAGTCTACTAGAGGCTTAGGATGAAATGCTTTGTAACTCACAAACAAATATGTACAAAAAAAATGGGTATATAAAATAAACCTAAGGCTCGTGAAAGATTTTACTGCCTTGAACATCTGCTAGCAACGTGTTAGAAAAAACAAAAATTCTTAAGAATAAAATTAAACATTTAGAAATATAACTAAAATATTTAAGTGTAAAAGTCCCAAGAGATTATTTAACGATGGGCAATAAATTTAAGAATTTAAATCTAACACAAAAATCGTATGTTTAAATTAAAGTAAATTTACAAAGTACATTAAAAAATAAATGAAAACAAGAAAGCATAACTTTATTAATTAGCGCTTGAACATGCCGCCCCTCTTGAACTATCAAAGTTCAAAAAGAGGAAAAAGTTGCACGATCGCTCACTCCAAGGGTAGTGGACACATTTTCTTGGTGCACCGCTTATATTCGCCGCTGCGGGTCTTCACAGTAGCCACCCGCACGATGCCATCTGGTCCAGGGTGTGTTGCGATGATGCGGCCTACAGCCCAAGCAAGTGGTGGAAGATCGTCCTCGTAGAGCAGAACAAGATTGCCTACTTGTAGATTGGGATCCGGGGATCGATGATGGAGGCTGATGATGTTGTTCAGGTACTCACGATGCCAGCGGTTCCAAAAATGCTGCTTCAGCTTCTGAGCATGTTGCCACGCCGATAGGCGGTTGGCGGCAATGTCTATAAAGTCCTCTTCGGGACAGCTTGTCAGTGGACCACCAGTTAGGAAATGACCGGCGGTTAGAGGAAACAAGTCATTGGGGTCAGAGGACATAGGAGAAAGTGGACGGGAGTTTAATATCGCTTCTATTTCAATGACATAAGTTTCCAATTGATCGTATGTTAATAACGTATTCCCAACGGATCGAACCAAATGAGTTTTAAACGATTTCACGGCCGCCTCCCAAAGCCCGCCGAAATGCGGTGCCCTGGGAGGTATAAAGTGCCAAACGATCTTGTTTTCATCAAGAAATTCTCTCACTGAGTTTTTATAGTCTATTGAGTCAAAGAGGCTTTGAAGCTCACGATTAGCTCCCACAAAATTGGTTGCGTTGTCTGAATATATCTCGACTGATTTGCCTCTTCTGGAAAATAGACGACGGAGACTTGCTAAAAAAGCTTCAGTAGTGAGATCGCATACTAGCTCTAAGTGCACGGCCTTAGTGACCATGCATACATAGATTGCTACATAAACCTTTATCTTTTTTTGATTGCGAAACCGCTTCTCTTTTATGAAGAGAGGACCACAGTAGTCAACTCCAGTTTTAAGAAAGGCGCGAGAGGCCGTCACGAGAGCTCCAGGTAGTAGGCCGGAGCCGTGATCTGCTAACCTAGGCTTGGCCCGAAAACACGGCAAGCAGCGATGTAGAACCTTGCGCACGGTGCTTCGCCCATCGGCAAACCAATAAGTTTGTCGCAGAGAATATAGTGTGGCCTGAATACCAGCGTGCATGAGACGCTTATGCTCACCACGTATAATTATGCCCGTAATGTGATGAGAACTAGGCAGTAGGATAGGATGGCGAGTGCCTTCAGCCAATTCCGAGTGTTGAAGCCGTCCACCAACCCTCAGCAGACCAGCTTCATCAAGATACGGGTTTAACGGAATCAACCTGCTAGATTCAGGAAGGTTCTCTTTCTTCTGAAGGCATTTAATTTCCTTCAAAAAGGCTGAATATTGAGTAAGCCTCATTATGAGAGAATGAGTCTCTGCGTTTTCTAGAGGAGTTAGCGCGCCAGCACGTCGCTGGGCTGTATTTTTAATGTTATGAATAAAACGTAACACGTAAGCGATTACTCGCTGAAGTTTACCGAAAGAACTGTACCTTTCAAGGACATTTATGCCTTTGGAGTTCAGTGCAAGGCAAGCAATCAGTTCTTCAATATTTGGTTTGATCTCAGGGACATCGATTGTCTGCAAGACTCCTTGGGGCCAAAAATCTGAGTTGAACGTCAACCAAGCTGGACCCCGAGGCCAGAGGGTATTTTCAATGAACTCGGAAGGAAGCTGGCCTCGTGAAATGAAATCAGCAGGGTTATCTTGGGATGACAAATGACGCCAATGACAATGGGGAGTCATCCTCTGCACTTCAGCTACTCGGTTTGCTACAAAGGTTTTGAGACGATGAGGAGGAGTTTTCAGCCAATGTAAAGCGATGGTCGAGTCTGACCATAGATATACGTCATCAATGGAAAGTAAAAGTGACTCACGTACGGTCGTATATAAATTTGCCAAGAGCACTGCACCGCAGAGCTCTAAACGAGGCAGGCTTACTGTACTGGCGGGTGCAACGCGAGATTTTGAGCAAATTAATTGTACTTGCACGGCGCCTTCGCAAGTTGTGGAGCGTAAGTAAAAACATGCGCCGTAGGCTTTCTCGCTTGCATCGCAAAAGCCATGAATTTGGATACTTACGACATCAGGACATATAAAACATCGAGGAAAACGTAGTTTTTCAAGCAGAGATAATTGTTCCTGATAGGCGACCCACATCTCATGGATGTTCTGGGGGATGGATTCATCCCAGCTGACCCCAGATTTCCAGCAAGGCTGGATGATGATTTTAGCATAGACGATGACTGGACCTAGGAAACCCAGTGGGTCAAACAACTTGGCTATTTGAGATAAAATAGTTCTTTTCATGAATGATTTGAATTTAGAGAGGTTTACGCTATAGAATAATGTATCTTCCCGAGAGTTCCAGTGAATACCTAGAGTCTTCACAGTGGCCTCTAGGTCGAGAGACATGTGAGTGGACGTAGGATGCTCGGGGTAATTAGAAATCAGAGCGGGAGAGCTGGAAGCCCATTTTCGTAGATTGAACCCATCTTTTTTCAGTAATTCGTTAAGTTGATCCCGAAGTAGGGCCGCCTCGGTAAGGCTATTAGCCCCTGTGAGGACGTCATCAACATAAAAGTCTCTCATTAAAGCGGTGGCTGCTAAAGGATATAAGTGACCCTCGTCTTTAGCTAGCTGATGTAGCGATCGAACAGCCAAGTGAGAGGCAGAAGCCGTACCATAAGTAACGGTGTCGAGAGTGTACGTATTTATCGATGCCTGAGAGCCATTTCGATAAATAATTTTTTGATATTTAGTGTCGACCGGGTGGACACGAATCTGCCGATACATTTTTTCAATATCTGCGGTAAGAGCATGAATATGGGACCGGAAACGAGTAAGAATAACAAACAGGTCGTCCTGTAGTTTAGGACCAACCATTAAGGTGTCATTTAACGAGATACCCGTCGAGGTTTTTGCCGAACCGTCGAAAACCACTCTAATTTTTGTGGTCAGACTATCCTGTTTGATGACGGCATGATGAGGAAGGTAAAAGCCAGCAGAGGTATGCTCCTCTTCTGGGGCTAGAGACATATGATGGAGCTCTTCGTATTCGGTTAGAAACGCCGAATAATCGCGATGAAGCTCCGAATTTCTGGCGAACTTGTTTTCCAAAGAGTGGAAGCGTCTGAGGGCAGTTGAGTAAGATGATCCCAAATTTTTAATTTTGTCATTAAAGGGTAATCTTACTATGTACCTGCCTGAACTGTCCCGCGTAGTGTGAAGCATATAATGCTCCTCACAAGCCCTTTCCTCGGAGGAAAGGCTTTTAGAAGATGGAACTTCTTCGATTTCCCAGAATCGGGTGAGGTCTTGCTCAGAAGCAGAGGCGCGAAGACCCAGGTGGCAGACAATGCTTTGAGAAGGAGGCTGATGACTCAGCTCCCCTGCTACAATCCATCCCAACTGGGTTTTTTGAAGTACAGCATTGGGATGATTTTTTAAAATTATCTGACCCACACTTAAGAGTTTATAAAATAGTTTCACTCCAATTAGTGCATCGATTGCCGAAGGCCTGTAAAACTCTGGATCGGCTAAGCGAATATTTTTCGGAAGTTCAAGCGAAGAATGATTGATGGTAATAGACGGAATAGATGTACTGATTTGAGGTACAACTAGAAATTCGACTGTCTTTTGAAATTTATTGTGACGCGATTTAATGGTGGCTGTAGTAGCATGCTTAATGATAGTCGAAGTACTATCAAGACCAGAGACTGCAATGTTTACTGGTTTGCGCTCCAAGTTTAAGAATTTTGCAGTACTCTCGGTGATAAAATGAGCTTGAGAGCCTGCGTCCAGAAAGACTCTGCAAGTTTTGATTTTCCCATGATTGTTCATTAAGTCTACAAGAGCTGTGGCTAGTACAGCTTCAGAAGATAAGCGAGCATGTAAAGCTACCGTAGATGACACCGGGGAAGACGAAGCCGGAACCTCTGGTACCTTTAACCCTATGCTATTTTGCTTATCAAAATGGAAAAGGGTGTGATGTTTCTGCTGGAAATAGCGGCAATTACCAGAGGAGCACTGAGAAGTGCGATGACCTTTACGAAGGCAGTTGTTGCACCAACTCCCCTTCCTGGCAGCTTCGTAACGCTGATGTGGCGTTAAAGCGAGGAACTTAGAGCAATTGCTAGTATAATGATCACCCTCGCAGAAAAGACACCGGTTTTGCGAGGTTGTTGCCATATACGCCTTTTGAGGGCGCGAGTTAGCTTGTTGATTAGGATGTTTGGACCTTTCCTGAGCGCCAGAAGACTTAGAAGATAAAGTCTGATTTCTGGTTTTTTCTAAGTGAGCCTGTCGGTTGAGGAAAGCAAGCATTTGCTGAAGAGTTGGGTTAGGAATGTCGTTGCTATAATCTTCCCACCTTTCTCGAAGACTGCCGCTGAACTTTCTGCGGAGTGTTGCGATTAGGATGGAGTTCCAGGAATCAACTGGTTCTCCCAATGACTGAAGGACGCGATTATCCTTTTGGACGCAATCCACAAAGTCTTGCGCCGAAAATTGTTTGGATATGCTAGGTAAGTCTAGCAACATGTCTACGTAGCTGTCGCGAATAAATTTTCGATCGTCGTACCGCTCTTTAAGTAAATTCCACGCTATTTGATAATTCGAATCAGATAAGTCTATCGAGGCTACGACGCGCGCTGCATCGCCGTATAGACAATCTTTTAAATAAAATAATTTGCGGACGGGTGGTATGCTTGGGTCATGGTGGACCAACGATGTAAATAGATTACGGAAATCTAGCCAGGTATCGACCGACCCGTTGAATATAGGTAACCCAATGGTTGGGAGACTTGAGCTGAATTGCGGAGGCAGCGACATATGCGTCATGTTCTGATGGGGAAAACTGGATGGTAGAGAATACGATGGCTGAAACGCTGTTTGAAGAGGATTCAATTGTTGGGGACCCATTGAAGATGCACTTGACGGCTGAATGCCACCTTGCTGGGTCTCCGAAGGTTGCGCAATAGGCTGAGGAGATGGCTCCAAAATAGTTTGCGGAGGCGTTGGCGCAGTATTAGATAGTGCTGCGGCATTAAGTTGCTCGATTGGTTGGTTTTCTATTACCACACTATTTGCATTAGAATTGGGAGAGCTCTCGCGATCATTGGCTCCATGCATTTCAGACAATTTGAAGTTTGATGAAGGGTTAGAGACACGAACTCGGCTAGATAAAAGATTTGTAGCAATCGAATATGACTCGAAATATAATTCTTGAAATTCAGCCCGATAATTATCAAGCTCGTCACTTTCGTCAAGAAGCTTTTCTAGCTCCGTTTGAGCGACCTCGAATTTTTCTCTATTTACCTCTGCCTCTTTATATCTCTTTTCCAGAGTAGGAAAATCGGTCGCGGGATTAAATGATTTAAGAAAATTTGAATACGAGGTTAAAGATCTTTTAGCACCCGCGCGTTTATTCGTAAAAACTCTTATTTGATCTTCAGACATTTTGTAGACGTAACTAGGTAATTAATATGCCGAAATCTTGGAAAAATCAACAAGAGACAATGCGTCACAAAATAAAAGCGATATAAAAAATTGCAAATGACATATGATAGAAAGGATAATTTTGGTGGCTCCAACTGACTTACTTGTCTATTGAGAAGAACCGATGTAGTTGATGGTATTCTGCTGCTATCAGACCACAATTGAAGCTGACTCGTTGTCGCTGACTGCAGGCAATAAGTTGGATCGTAGCTGACTGAAGAATCGTCGTCGTATGTCCGGAACTGGATGCAAATCGAATGACAATCGAATTTCATTCACTTTGAAACGAAGGTAGTAACTGTGCACGCACTCGCGAGTTTAATTGAATATATTACTCGTTTAAAATGACTGCGTATAAATAAATGCGCGTACTTGCGGCTGTCGTACACTCACGAACTTTATAATGACTTGAAAACACTATGCAATTATAGTGATACTTGCAATAAATGAAATTTCAATAATTTCCGAATAGTAATAAAAGAAATTATTAATTTCTTAATAATATCCGGCTCGAAGGACCAATGTTTTGTCGCACGACTGTTTTGCCGTGAGAATATCGTCAAAAATTGCAATAATATAATGACAAGAAAAGTACAAAGTTTTGCAGTAAAACTTGAGTTGATTTTATTTAATGCATGGAGACCGAGCTGTCTCGTACAAAATTCGATGTATAACTCACTTAAAAATTCCTAACTTAAAAATCTAGGTACAAATTTCATAAGAGAAAAGAGTGGGAAAAAGGGTGTACATTTTAGCGGTAGTAACGAAAAGTTCGGAAGTGATTGGTAATGCGGAAGGAAGAGAAGGGATAAGGGGCATTACGGAGAATGGGCCTGAGCGTGGGTGTAGCATAAGCAGGACGAAAGAGAAAGGGAATGATGTCACTAGACGTAGCAAATTTGGAAATGGCGAATGCCGGACTCAAGGGTCGCCAAGTATGGTAGGGTTTTAGAGAACAATAAGCAATAAAATTAAGAGGGTGAGCTTAAAAATATGAGTACAATATTTTCAAATAACTAACATACAATTTATAAAAAAAAGAGTCTACTAGAGGCTTAGGATGAAATGCTTTGTAACTCACAAACAAATATGTACAAAAAAAATGGGTATATAAAATAAACCTAAGGCTCGTGAAAGATTTTACTGCCTTGAACATCTGCTAGCAACGTGTTAGAAAAAACAAAAATCCTTAAGAATAAAATTAAACATTTAGAAATATTACTAAAATATTTAAGTGTAAAAGTCCCAAGGGATTATTTAACGATGGGCAATAAATTTAAGAATTTAAATCTAACACAAAAATCGTATGTTTAAATTAAAGTAAATTTACAAAGTACATTAAAAAATAAATGAAAACAAGAAAGCATAACTTTATTAATTAGCGCTTGAACAAATGGCATTTCACGCAGATTTCTGACCTTTAACATTGGAAAAAAATTTTGAAACATTTGATAAATAATATTATGAGTTATTCGGAATAAATGAAGGAAATCGTTATTTTTTTTATTTTTAGTCACCAATATCTTTTGAACTAATTAATCGATGTTGACGTTCAAGGTGTCAAATCGACTAATCCGTTCAAAAGTTACAGAATATATATATATATATATGTCCGTACACATATCCATGCACTCGGACATCATCTTGAAATTAGTCAGAATAGCAATCTAGAACCTCAAAACGTCAAGATCTGTTATAAATTCGATTTTCGAAAGTCGGACCGAAATCAATAACATCCTTTTTATAAAATTTTCAATTTTCTTAGCAGGAAGTTAAAACACTTACCAATACTTGAAGTCTCTAATTTTAGGCCCCCAAGTTTTAAAAAATCTTTTGCGATTGTTACTGAGAAATCATAAAAAAAAAATTAGTAGAACAAAAATTTTAGTAATTTTTGCTTAACTTTCAGAAGTTCATACCTACGTAGGTAACGTTTCTTTCTATTATTCATGACAAATCTTTAAATTGATTTCTCTTTTTGAACTTGAGCTTTTGATGTGCTCTGTACAATGATTTATCGCTGAGTTATTGGTTATTAAATACAGAGTGACCCTTTGCAGTTTTAGCGACACCGTAGATACTTGAAATAAATACAGTATGTTGAGTGCGATTCAGTGATGATTACGGTATAATGCCTTCGCGTTGGAAACTGGCAATTGATTTTTTTTCTTCACTAACCTTAGTCTGTCGTTCTTAAGTTATGCAAATGGGTTACCAAATTTATGTTGTTCATTCCATTTTTTGTTTCTGTACACTAAGTTATTTAATTTGTCTTTTGTTTATTTTATTGCAGTATATTTATTTAGAATCTGCTTTCGAAAAGCCGTTTTTTAGTACATACATAAATCAATCAATGTTAACATTATATCTACTGGGTTTGTGTTTTTGGCCACCGTGGAGAGGCCAGTGTAGCAAGTCAACTACTTACACGTTTGTAGATCCGAATATAGAAGATGAAAATTTTTATTCGGAAGTCAATAATTCTTATTTGAGTGATCCGATGTTCGTTCCAATAAAAAAACCAGAGAACCATGATCGATCGTCCGGAACAGAGAGTGATGATTCTTCCATTCGAGCCGTACGTTTCAATAAATTAGCCGAAGTGCGGCATATGTCTGAAAATGATGCTATCGAGGCTTTATTGGCAAGGCTTAGCTATCAAGCCAGCGTCCGAGCTGGAGAACAAGCACGCCAACAAGCTCATAAGTTTTCTATACAAAAAGTCGCCAAAGTCGCGCTGATGTTTGGCTTCATCTTATTTACGGCAAATTATATATACCGAATTTTGTTGGCCCAAATGGATATTGGAAATATGACTATAATATCATCAACGTCTAGTTTATTCACTTTATTACTTGCTTCATTTTTTTCAAGTAACAGCAGTGATAAACTTTCCTTATCAAAACTAGTTGCCGTATTAGTTAACATCTTCGGAATGGTAAGTGAACAGAAAATATTTGGCTTGTAAATGATGACAAACTTTTAATTATATGGAAAAATGATTCTTGTTGGTATGTGTATACAACACATTGAAAAATACTGCATTGACTCGGATAATTTATAATATAAATGAATTGTATCAACTGGATTTCAGTCCAATTGAGGAAAATTTCTTGTAACTTAAATGAAGTACAGAATGGAGAAATTTAATTAGCGATCGTAAAAATAACTAATAATAAAAGAAGACGTGTGTGTCATGGGACACCCGAGAGAAGCTAAGCTCTTTTCCGTTCTACATAAAACTTTGATTATTTATTGATTAATATAATTTAATTTCGCTATACTATGAGAGGAGTTGCAGTTGTAACAAAAACTTTTATTTTTTCGATTCCATTTGTTTTTTTTTTTAGATAGTAAACTTAAAAACTGTCAGAAAGTTAGCTGATAGTATCTTTTATGTGACTGATTTAGTTAATTAGTAAAAAGTCAATGTTAACTTATTAAAAAATCAATTTATTTAACTAAAGTCAGGGGCCAAGATGGCGGCGCGCGTAGGCTGCAATTGTAACACAGTGCAGGGGCAATCGTAACATGGAACGAAATAGATATTTTTCACCAAATTGCTCTTATTATTAAGTCTTAATACATACTATTATACTTAATTAACCCTTAAAGTCAAGTATTTAAACTGAAAGTATATTACAGTATATTAAGTATATTAAATATACTTGTATCTTTACGTTAATTTTAAATGGCAATCGTTTAAAGTTTACTAAAGATGTTTGTAATGCTATTTGCTACAATTTTTAGTATAATTGAAAAAATGGATTGTAATTAATATTACAGTGAAGTCATTGAAATTTCACAAACTTTAATTTTTTTTTCCACGAATTTTATTGTAGAATCGCAAAGTGTATTGTAATTTTACCATCAATTTTTATGTATTATACATGAATTGTATACGGAGAGAAATGTACCGTAAATATTCCTATTGCGATGAAGATAGTATAGATGATGTACCTTTAACAGCCTGATAAAAATTCTTATGCGGTATGGTAATGAAAATTTTTATTTGATGTTGCTTCTTATGTACTGTGAAAATATCTATACGAGCACAGTAAATATTACCGTGCTGCATAGAGTATATAGGCATTGTAAAAAGGATCAGTGTCTGTTGAGATAAGCTCTAAGTTTTATTTTATTGAATAATAATTCATAAAATTCGTAACCTAAAACCTCAATAAATTTTTATAAAAATGTATGATGAATTGTTAATATTATTTATAAACAATAAAAAAAAATTAAAATTATATATTATAAATAGAATTAGCACGATATATGCCAAGCTCTTAAAATCGATCAGAAAACTATTTCTTTTATGAGCTTGACTTAGAAATAAAAATAACTAGAAAACAATGAGGAATTCGAATAAATTTTACAAAAATAACTTTTAGGGAATAAAATTGTCTACAAAAAAGGTCTCATGATATTTCATAATAGGTCTGATAGTTTTGCCAGAAAAGTAAAAAAATCTTAAAATTTGATATGAATTCGACTTCAACCTCAAATGACTTTCGAACAAATAGATTTATCAAAAAATGACAAGAAAATTTTATTGTAGAGCATTCAATTACCTACAATAATATGCCTGCCAATTATTCCTATGACGCATCGTTAGCTATTTATAAAAATCAGTAGACGAAAAAAAAATTTTTTTCCATGTTATTCTTATGGAAAATAGAAAAGTGCAATGCGGAACCTCTTAATGTTAATGATAAAAGCTCTAATTTTCACAGGCGTCTTTTTTTATCTAAATGAAACTTTTGAACCTGTTTGAGAAAAAAAAATCGGTATGTCGGTTGACCCTGCGGGCCAGCCCCAAAACTTCCCGCTGTTTTCGACCTCAAAGAGCTCGAAAACATTAGTGCCGATATATTTTCGAGCTCTTCGAGCTCGAAAATGCTATCACATGCAATTGTTTTTTTACGATCTTTTCAAGCTCTAACAAGTTACCTGTTATGCTGAAGTTTGAAAATTTAAGAATCGAAAATCATCAATGAAGCGGTTTTTAAAATTTAGTTCCTGATTATGTTCAGTAAAATAAGTGTATTGGGGCAGAAATCAATGTCAGGGATCAAAATCAAGATTTAAATAAGTTTTGACTCATGTAAGAAACAATAAAATATGAAATATCCGATAAAAATATTAAAAACTACGTTTTATCGATTTTTTTGTTGATAATATGATTTAAACTAAAAACCAAGTTCGATGACATTATATGATCAAAAGAAACCATAAAAAAGATGAGTTGGTATGATGTCAGGCACATTTTAGTACGTTATATTATGATTTATCCGGAAAAAATAACATAAAATGTTATTTTTTTAACATTTCAACGCCGATATCTTTTGAACTAATCAATCGATTTTGATAGTTGACATGGCAATCGGCGCGTTTTATTGAATTCTAGAGCTGATTAAAATTAGAAATCGATCGCGTCAGTCGTTTCGAAAATATTTAGAAAAAACTGTTTTTCACCATTTCTTTCTCCCACGATAACTCTCGAACGAATTATCTGATTTTGATGTTTGAGGTAGCAATCGACGCTTTTTATTGAATACTAGAGCTGATTAGATTTTGAAGTCGATCGTATTAGTCGTTTTTGAGAAATCAATAAAAAACTAAAAAAAAAGTTTTTTTTTTGTCGTAATTCGCAAATATTTTCGAGTCTATTCGATCAAATAATCTGAAATTTTTAGGAAAGTTGATGGTCAACAAGCTCTTTCGATTGCCACCTCAACCGTCCAAATCGATTCATTAGTTCAAAAGTTACAAAGAGTTTACATACACACACACACACACACACACACACACACACACACACACACACACACACACACACACACACACACACACACACACACATACACACACTCGGACATCATTCTGAAAATAGTCAGAATAGCTTCCTAGGACCTCAAAACGTCGACATCTGATGAAAACTCGATTTTCGAAAATCGGGGTGAAAACAATAACTTCCCGAAATTTCTGAAAATCGTCAATTTTCTTAGCGGGAAGTTAAAAAATTATAATATTTTGAATCACCCTAATATACATATATACATTAGGGTGTTCCGTTTGAAACGAACATTTTTTTTTCTGGATTCCCCATCGAAAAATATTGTTCTATATGTTAAAATAGAAGTTTTGTCCAATTTTAAGCTCTTAATATTAATACTAACCACTGGAAGAACGCCGTCAAAGTTTTTCCATGCTAAAAGCACGTAAATTCAGTTTTTACCTTTTTCAATGAATAAAACTCAGTCCTACATTTATGTATCGTATCGGTCCAAAGCTTTTCGTGAAGAGAATTAGATGCTCTGTAAAAAAGCCAGTATCTGCTTAGCTCTGAGTGAACTTTATCTTTCCTGTGAGTCATTAATGTCAAATTTTATGTCAAATTGATGGAGTTTTGCTGTTAACTCATGAACGGTCGAGTTTAGAGAAAAATAGTACATGACCTTTTTTGTAGGGAATTTAGTTTTCTATAAAACAACGTTCGATAAGTTTTATCTGTAAAACCATTATTTTAAAAAATACATGAACTTGAAGTCATTAAAATTTTTAATTTTAGCAAAATTTCGAGATTAATTGTTTTATAATTAAATAATATTCATATTTTTAGTAGTTTTTCGTCTAATTTTATTTCTTACTTAGCAAAAAAAAAAAAAAAATTTTTTTTAAGACATTCAAAATTAAGTATTTACAATCTATTTTTGTAATGAATTCGAAATAAAATGGGTTTTCAAACTCATTTGGATTAATATTTCAGGATATTTTTCATATTTTATATATTTGTGTATTAATCCTTATCTTTCATAAATTACTGATCGTATATTAATTATTACATCAAAATAATCATGAATTGAAACGAAAATGATAGCCTATTTACATACATTTTTGGGAGTCTAATGATTTTCCATAATAAAATATGATTTTTATGTCAGTCTTTTAATCATTAAGCAGTGCTTATTAGTTTTTAAACTATCGCTACAGCTGTTTAATAAGCGCTGCTCAATCATTAAAAGACTGATATAAAAATCATATTTTATTATGTAAAATCATTAGACTGCCAAAAATCTATGTAAGTAAGCCTTCATTTTCGTTTCAATTGATTAATTGATTTAATCTATATTCATAATTGGAGAGCCGGTTTTTCCGTTCTGTTTTACTGCGAAAACTTTTAGTGTATGATATGTTGGTGATTACTAACCCTGATTAAAAACTCCGATTAAATCTGATTGAAACTCAATCAGAATTCTATCAGTTTCAATCGGAAACGAATTTTCAATCAAAAATGTTTGGGAGCGTTTAAGGCCTCCGATTGAATTTCAATCAGATCCAATCGGAAAAAAATGTTTTTTATTTTCGATTATTTTCCGATTGAATCTGATTAAATCCGATTGAAACATCTCAATCATATTCAATCGGAAAATAATAATTTTTTTAAAATTATTTTCCGATTGAAACCGATTAAAACTGATTGAAAAAAATTCAATCAGATTCAATCGGAAAATAATAATTTATTTCTCGATTTTATCCCGATTGATCAATTTTTTGTTTCTCCGTGCAGAATGTTCTAATTGATTTTAAACTATCTTTCTAATGAGCTAAATATATAGCTCAAGTCCTTAGTAAAAATGAAATGAGGCACTGGCTAGCGTCTCGCTAACGTCGCTAGAATCAGTGCTAACGGTAGATGACAAACGAGGCGACCCTCGTTTATTTTTAATAGGGGTGTGCGTATTATCTATGAGATACGAGTAGTTTACGATTACGAGTAGTTTCACATTAGACAGTATAAAAATTATAAGCTTAATATAGTATAAATCCTTTTTACTGTAGAATGTTCTACTGATTGTATCTTATAAACAGTGCACTTTAGCAATATCACCCTGTTTAGAAAATCTCATAGATTCTCATACGTTTCCATAGAGATTTTATGAGAATGAATGAGTTCTATGAGAAGTGCTGTATGCTTAAGTATAGGGCCTTATACATACAGCTATAAGAATCTCTCGGATTTTTTTAGCAGGGAAGTATAATAAACAATTCTGTAGAGGACGAAATTTTCTAAAAGATGGGTGCTATGCATCTTTTTCGTACGATGAGCCGTTTTTTTTTCACTATTAACAAAATTATATGAAACAAGTGAAAAATACACTTTAGGAGCAGATAGAATCGACATAGATCGAGTTAGAGCAATTTGTTTTATAGACTTTCAAATTCAACAAATTCTCTGCAAATTAAAACTGGTTTCAAAACGATAACTTAAAATCTAGCTAAGTTATAGCGATTAAAAAAAATTTTATTCAATTAACATACTTTTTAAATGGAAAAATTTGATACTCGAGAAAAAGTACTTTAAATTAAATTTAAGAGCTAAAATTTTCAGGGAATTTTTTTCTCAACATAAACAACAAAATTTTCTTGTGTCAGCTAGAAAAAAAAAAATTTCGTTTCAAACGAAGCGGATTCAATTAGAAAATAATAATTCATTTATCGATTATTTTCCGATTAAATCCGACAGAAAATTTTCAATCAGTTTTAATCAGATTCAATCGGAAAATAATAATTCATTTATCGAATATTTTCTGATTAAATTCGACAGACAATTTTTAATCAGTTT
Organism: Microplitis demolitor; assembly: GCF_026212275.2. Lineage (NCBI taxonomy): Eukaryota > Metazoa > Arthropoda > Insecta > Hymenoptera > Braconidae > Microplitis > Microplitis demolitor. The sequence continues at coordinate 10,741,653 of NC_068545.1, forward strand.
CAATCGGAAAATAACAATTCAGATAGTATTGATAATTATTAAAATTTAGGCAGAAATGAATTCAATTTATCATTAATTCAGCAATTTTTAAAATATCCGAGTATGAATTTTATCTGTCTTTCCAATTTAATCAATTTTATAAAAAGTTAAAACAAGCATTTTTCAGGATTATATAAAAACTTTTTTTAAAAAACTGTGTTGATTGAGTTTAAAACTATCACGAAAATAAAAGGAAACATCAATAAAAAATTATATATATATTAAGTTGGTTAAAAAAAAAATTTTTTTTTTTGGTATTCAAAAATTGAAAGTATACCTAAAAATAGAAATTTCGATACCAATCCAAGCTCTTAATAATAATACTACGGTTTGCGTCAATCAATTTTTCTATTTTCTATTTAAATAACACAGGAAAAAAACTTTTTATTTTTTAGAATTTTCTAACTTACAAGCCAATCAAGGAATTATTATGCACGATAGATATTTTTGTAGGATATTGAATGCTCTACAACAAAAGTCTCATCATTTGATAAGTCTGACTGTTCAAAAGTTATTTGAGCTTAAAGTCAAGTTTATAGAAAATTTTGAGATCTTTTTACTCTTCTGGCGAAACTATCAGTTTTATCAGAAAATCTCATAGAAACTTTTTTGTAGGTAATTTCATTTCTCAAGAATTATTATAAATAAAGTTTTTCAAAATTTCGCTTTTTTTTCTAGTTATTTTCATTTCAGTGTCAAGCTCTTAAAAAAATAGTTTTCTGATTGATTTTTTATAAATTTTAAAATATATTTTTTGTACTTTAACTTATATTTTTTCAATGAATTTTTTTCATGGGAGTGTTTAACTTGAGGATTTTCGTATGCTCCAACTAATAGAAAAAAAAGTTGCTTGAACCAAGAGAAAAATTTCTTAGGAGAAAAGATATATGTAGAGGAGAGGAAATTCACCAGTCCTAGGCAATAGCAGTGGGAGTAGTTCGGTGGTAAGTGTCCCTGGTAAGAAACGTAGTTCAGACGTATTATGTTCCAAGCTTGGAAGCAATTCTGACACGAGCACTCCTCTGTTCTTTGACAAAGTGACAAGTGCCATTTTTGGTGGTAATATAGTATATCCTATATTACTTCATGACATGAAATCTAATTGTTAATATAGATTCAACGTAGATTTTAATATATTTGATTTTTTAATTTTTTACCATTTAATAATATATAAAATTATTCTATCCCGGAAATCGGTAACTTTTAATTAATTTACTATCGAAACCTTCCAGAAATATCTGATTAAATCCGATTGAAATTGATTGAAAATCAATCAGAAATTTCCGATTGACTTTTAATCAGTTTAAATCGGATTCAATCGGAAACTTCCGAATGATTCAGATTAACACTGATTAAAAGTCAATCGGAAATTTCTGATTAACTTTCAATCGGAATCATTCACAAGTTTCCGATGAATCCGATGTAAACTGATTAAAAGTCAATCGGAAATTTCTGATTAACTTTCAATCAAAATCATTCGGAAGTTTCCGATTGAATCCGATTGAAACTGATTGAATGTCAATCAGAAATTTCCGATTAAATCTGATAGGACGTTTTCAATCAGTTTCAATCGAAGTTTTTAATCAGAGAATTCGGAACATATTTTTTTGACTTAGAAATGATAAATTTTTATTGTTACTAATTTATTCTATTCGATTGTCGCTTATTTAAAATAAATTTTTTTTCTCGCCTCCGGGCGGAAAGCGTCAACTTTCGTCCCGCAGTGCAAAACGAAGTTGCCGCTTTCCGCCTTCGTCGACGAGAAAAATAGTATACACTCCTCGGGAAGTAAATAAGAAAGCCTCAGATCACATGTTTGTTGACCTCGGCTTCGCCTCGGCCAACAGTTGCATGTGATCTGAGACATTTCTTGCTTTACTTCCCTAGGTGTGTAATATACTTAACTCTATTGGTCATGTTTATTTATTGATTTGACAGTTGGTAAATCTAGAACTGTTAAGAATTATTTATAATAATGCATTTGCGAGAAATCATTACTATTCGTTATTGGTACAACAGGGCTAATCAGTTTTATGAGTATTTAATTTTTGTTGATTTTAAAAATACGGGGCTATTCTAGTAATTAATATACGATCAGTAATTTATGAAAGATAAGGATTAATACACAAATATATAAAATATGAAAAATATCCTGAAATATTAATCCAAATGAGTTTGAAAACCCATTTTATTTCGAATTCATTACAAAAATAGATTGTGAATACTTAATTTTGAATGTCTTAAAAAAAAATTTTTTTTTTTTTTTGCTAAGTAAGAAATAAAATTAGACGAAAAACTACTAAAAATATGAATATTATTTAATTATAAAACAATTAATCTCGAAATTTTGCTAAAATTAAAAATTTTAATGACTTCAAGTTCATATATTTTTTAAAATAATGGTTTTACAGATAAAACTTATCGAACGTTGTTTTATAGAAAACTAAATTCCCTACAAAAAAGGTCATGTACTATTTTTCTCTAAACTCGACCGTTCATGAGTTAACAGCAAAACTCCATCAATTTGATATAAAATTTGACATTAATGACTCACAGGAAAGATAAAGTTTACTCAGAGCTAAGCAGATACTGGCTTTTTTACAGAGCATCTAATTCTCTTCAAGAAAAGCTTTGGACCGATACGATACATAAATGTAGGACTGAGTTTTATTCATTGAAAAGGGTAAAAACTGAATTTACGTGCTTTTAGCATGGAAAAACTTTGACGGCGTTGTTTCAGTGGTTAATATTAATATTAAGAGCTTAAAATTGGACAAAACTTTTATTTTAACATATAGAACAAGATTTTCAATGGGGAGTCAAGAAAAAAAATATGGCCGTTTCAAACGGAGCACCCAAATATATATATGTATATATAAATTTTTTAACGAGTGGTATTTTCGAACCTTACTCAACCAATTATGATAGATTATGACCAAATTCCTTGAAAAATTGACCAACAGGACAAATACAATTGCTAGATTTTAGAAAAATCTACATAATAATCTATGCATACAGACATCCGAACGTCCGAGTAAAATTTTTTTAAACTGTTTTTTTTTTTTTTTTCAAATTAGCAAAACAAATGGTTTTGAAAAAACATAAAAAAAGTTTTCTCGTCTTTTCTTGATATACGTGAACTCATATTATCCTATCGATGAAATATGAGCGTAATAGAGTCATTTTAAGGCTAGAAAATCGCTCAATCTTGACGTGTTGAGAGTAGAGCACTACCTCAAACGCTTCGCGTTATAAGGCGTGCAATATCTTAAATAATATTATTTTATTATTAGATCAGGAGACACGGTAGTATCTCGCGCCTAGTACACGTTCAATCACATGTATATGTGTGAAGTGTCATAGCGCGAGCCTACCGTGTATCTATCGATCTATACCGTAAACATAGTGGTTTTTAGCTCTCATTTTTAAAAACTTTTTTAGAATAATACTTTCAGAAAATTCCTTCTCTATTGGAAAGATAATTGATTGTTCATCTTCAAATTATAAAACTTTATTCATTTTAATTATGAGAACTAATTTAAATAATGAAATTAGGCCAGCATATACTATAGCACCCCCAATTTAGACACTTTTATAAATTTTTTTTTATGCGTTAGGGGCACTGCCAGAGAATAAAAAGTTATAAGAAAAGCCACGATTGAGTAAAACATTGAAATTTTTTTATAGCAATGATTCATTATTGCGCCACCAGCGGTGCTTCGGTCTGTATTTTTTACTATAGTTTCATACAGAAATTTTTTATGAGCATAAATAAATACGTTTCATAATCATAAATAAATCCGTTTTGATATTTAAGATGAATTTTCTTTATTTGATGTCAGTGTTCATTATTATAATTTCAATCAATTTTCACCGATTTTGCATAAATACTACAGAAAAAACTATACATCTTACTTTAGTTTTACTTGAAATTGTTGTGAGTTGCATGCGAATTGTCATAAGTAGAAGAAAAAACTTGACAACTATTTCAATCAAACTAATGTCAATTTTTTACCAATTAGCTTAAATAAAATTAAATTGAAGAACTCCGAATAGCTACTTTAGATTGAAATTGACAGTAATTTGACATTGAAATTACTGAAAATTTGCTGCACGAATTTGTCGCCAATTTAACAGCAAAAGTTAAAAAGAAAAATTTACGGTTAATTTTTGCTCAATTTCGAGGTAACACTTTTTGCTGCACATAAAAGTCGGTAATGTCCATTCTTACCATTTAAGAAAGTAATCAAATTTATACTTAAAAATGTCTACAACTTGAATATAAAAAAATAGTTTACAATTTTTCAAGTGAAACTAACAATAAATTGGAGTAAAAATTTACCTGGAAATTGACGAAAAATTTTTCTAGTAAGCTTTCGAAATGAATTTGCATTTTAGTTCGGGTAGTAAATTTACGTCAAATTGTATAGGAAGTTGTATATAAATTGTCCTCGAAAACAGAATTGTCCAAAGTTGACGGACATTTGATGAAATTTCCCAGGAAACTTTTGCTAAACAAACTGTGGTATTAGGGTGTCTATTTAAAATATTTAAACTTCTTGATATTGCACTTATATTCGCTAGGACGTACCAAAATCAGCTCTACTTACTTAGCCGTACAATAATAATTATTCGTACAATAATATTAATCGAGTAATATTATAAAAAATCAATGCTAATTGTAAGGATATTCCCTAATTGTACAGTTTAGTTAGCAAAATTTAAGTTGCGAAAGTTTCCTCGAAATTTTCATCAAATGTCCGTCAATTTCGGGCTCTTTCGTTATTGACGAGAATTTGCATAAAACTTGCGATACAACTTGACGTAAACTTACTACCCGAATTCGAATCCAAATTTATTTTAAAAGTCGTATACAAAATACCGTCAAAAACGGAAAAGCCCGAAGTTATCAGACATTTGACGAAAATTTCATGGGAACTTTTATTAGTGTTTTTTTCTAGTAATCAAAAAGTGACCTCTAAATTAAGGAAAAATCAACCGCTAATTTTTTTTCCAAGTTTTGATATCAAATTGTCGGCCAATTCGGACAGCAAACTTCGATAATTTTAAATATCAAATTACTATCAATTTCAAGCTAAGGTGGCTTTTAGGGTTATTTCGTACATCTAACATTGTGGCGCTACCTGTCAATACCTTATTAGCAAAATTTGAAAATCGGGTTTTTAACGAATGGAAACATATAATTATTTTTAATCGGAAGATTTATTATCGTTATACAAAAAAAAATATTTTTATTGAAGACTACTAATGGCAAATCTAGTTTCTTAATTACATTTTTATTATAAATAAATTACTGTTTTCTTTGCTTTAACCGGCAATTATCGACAAACGATTTCCTAGTGATTTAAATGAAAAAATTAATAAAATATCGAAGTAGAGGGGTCAAATGGAAAAAATTAAAGGCTAATTTTTATTTACTTTTTCATAATCAAGCAATTAACTTACAAACAACTTTGATAGACCAACATTGATCGACAAACGACCTAAAAACGATTGCAATCAGAATAAATCAGATCGGTTTACATTGAGTTGGTTTATAATGAGGAGTTAAGTAAGTGGAGCTGAGATATACAACTTCAGCCATAAGCGATTTCTGATAATCAAGTTGGAAGCGAGCTAGTGGCAACCAACTGCAGCAACTTGTTATCAAGTTGGCCGCAAAGATTGTTGGCATTTCCATAAGTTGACAGCAATTAGTCGCCTATTCTCTGAGAAAATGTGTGCCAACAGCTGGCATTCCCTTAGTTGACAGGGTTGACAGAAAGTTGACTTCAATTTTCTCAGAAAGTTGGCGTCAGGTTGCGGCAGTCGATTATCATCAACTTTCTAAGAATGTTGGTAACAACTGGTAGTCAATAATAACGTCAAAATTTTGAATTTTGTTCTGTATATAACGTTATATCCGCTAAACAGTACCAAAATCGGGCAACTTAGTGCTATACATATATATGTATGTACAGATATAAATGTAGATCGGTTGAAGTATGTTTACGTAGTAATTGCGTCAAAAATACGTATAATTATCTCTAACTAAGTAATTATTATTGACTAACAATTAATTATGCATCAGATAATTTAAAAAATTTTCAAAATATAATCCGTGATTAACTTTCTTATGTTCTATCTAGCTACCCGCAATGTCTATATTTAAAAATTACTCCTCTAATAGGGGATCTACAGTATATATATATATATATATATATATATATATATATATAATTTAGTACTATCTACAGATCAATTAAATTATCATTTTTATTTAATAATTGCGTTGAAAATATGTATAGATCTCTAATTAATACTATATTATTGACAAACAATGAATTATGCGTCAAATAATGCTAAAAACTGAAAAATATAATAACACTACAAAAAAAATAAATCCTACCAAAAACAGATTCTCTGTATAAAGTCGCGCCAAGTACACGTTTAAAATTTTTTAAAAGTAAAAAAAAAATTATTTTTTACAAAAAAAAAAATCAAATCGAAAAAATACCAAGTACCTAGTATGATGCAAAATCATAACAAACATTTTCATAAAATTAAAAAAAAAAAATTGTATAACAAAATTTCAATGTACTTGGTGTGCGTTACTACATGTACTCAAGCAAAATTAATTTCTAATAAAATCAAATATGTTTTTTTTTACTCTTTTGTAAGCACACCAAGTACATTGAAATTTTGTTATACAATTTTTTTTTTTAATTTTATGAAAATGTTTGTTTTGATTTTGCATCATACTAGGTACTTCGTATTTTTTCGATTTGATTTTTTTTTTCGTAAAAAATAATTTTTTTTTTCTTTTAAAAAATTTTAAACGTGTACTTGGCGCGACTTTATACAGAGAATCTGTTTTTGGTAGGATTACACTTATCCAAACAATTAAAGGAACAAGAAAATTTTATCAATTTTTTAGTGACTGGAAGGCTGTATTTTCTTGAAAAATTGTCGCATCGAAAAAATAAATAAAGCAAATTGAAGTTTGAAATTTCTAACTTAAAGATCTTTCAGCAAAATAGTTTTTTGAGCCACCTTTTTTGCGGAATCATAAGAAATAGCTCGAGACAAAATTTTCTAAATTTTTTGGTTTTGTTTTTAGGACCTACGGGGCCGGGAAAATTTTCTTCGAAAAAACCAATTCATGACCCGTTTAGGAAATTTATTCAGCTGCAATTTGCTTTTTTTTTCTTTGTAGGACGATTTGCTGCTGAGATATCAGCCTTCAAATTAAAAAGAATCCTTTTATCTTCGACTATCGATATCTCAGCAGCTAATGGTTGCACAGTCATTTTGAGGGCAACTTTAGAAACGAATAAATTTTCCACAAGCCTCATTCTCGATTTAAAAAATTGACTTTTTATGGTTTTTTTAGTCAATCAACCGGTACTGTAGAATATTGATGGAAAGCTTAATGTTGCTAGGTGATTTTACAGCCTAATATACCTCCAAAAGCTCTGAAAATGTTCAAATCGATCCATTAAACCGTTTGTCTGGGCCGATTGCTCAAAGTTTAACAAACCAATAAAAGGAACAAGTTTTGTCCTTTAAATTGTGTAATCATCATCAAAATGAAAAAATTCACTTTTTTTCGGATGTTCTTCCATTTTTACTTTAATTACTCAGAAATTATAAGGTAAAGAAAAAAAAAAACAAGAAATCCGAATAAACGTAAAAAAGAAAAATGTAAAAATTTTCTGACACCTCCATTGAAAATACCGCGCGTTCACTACGAAAAGAAAAACAAAAATCTCTAATCAATTCATTGTGAAATTATACCATTTTAGCAACGAATAAAAGTTGGAATCTACTTGTTACTGACTGTACGAACTTATAGTAAATCTACGATGGAAAAAAGATACATTCACAATGTATCTATTGATTCACGCTAATCTAATAATCACCAAAATGTACTATTTTTTAACTAAGAAAGTTCAATTCATAAACTGCGACTAGACCATAAGGTTACAGTAAATTCTCAGTATTTTGACCAAATTATTTATTTGTCGTGATAACGTTAATTCATTTTTCTAACAAAAAATTTCCGAATATAAGGTTATTTAGGTGCCATTATTAAATTCAATGCTGAAAAATATTCATTCTGTGGTTAATGATTGAGTCTAAAGATATCGGTTGTTACAACAAATTTAAGTTAAATTTAGAAATTTAGTTAAATAATATAGATCTGTTTTATACTCAAATATTCTAGAAGGCTTTTGCGCGCTGACGCGCTCCCATTATTTCTTACCTCTTGAAATATTTTGTTAACTACTTTCCACACTTCCCTTATGAAAGTCGTTATTGAAAATATTCATCATGGATGCCTATTATCCTCATTAACTGCTAACATGACCAACAATCCCCATAGCAACCGTTGCAATGACAGCAGTCTCCATAGCATCCCTTGCTGTGGAAATATTCACTATAGCAACCATTACTATGGTAACAGTCTCCATAGCAACCGTTGCTATGACGACTATGAGCGGTGACATAACACCAACTTTTTTAAGATAGATTTTGTTATGGGTTTGATCGTAAGTTTTATTTGTTCAAGGTTTTAATGAGTCGATCTAATATAAACATGGATACAAAAGAAGAACCTAAAGTTATGATTTTAAGTATACTCAATGCATTTTTTCAAACTGTTTACGTGATATTTTTTAAAAACAAAGTTGATCACGAAGATCGAATGGATATACCAATGTTTTTTGGATTTGTAGGCCTTTTCAATCTTACTTTATTATGGCCAATATTTTTTATTCTTCATTATGGGCATTGGGAAGAATTTGAATGGCCGAACAGTCGACAATGGACATTCATAGTTATAAATGGAATTATTAGTACAGTATTGAGTGAAGTTTTATGGCTGTGGTACGTATGAATATTTTTATTAGAAATATTAATTTTACATACTTACAGAAATCTAACTTTTTCATGTAATTCAGGAGCTGTTTCTTAACATCTTCACTTATCGGAATTTTATCAGGAAGTTTATTAATACCAATGTCGATGATAGCCGATGTACTGTTAAAGAAAATTCAGTACCCTCACAATTTTTACGTGGGTTTGATACCGATGATATTTGCATTTTCATCCATATTCTTACTTTCGTATTATGAAAATTGGGACCCAGTATTGAACTTATTGAAATACTTTCATTCTTTGATTTTCAGAAAAAGTAAAACTATAAGGTGAGAAAAATATAGAATTACTGATGTCTTAATTATTAGTTCCATGATATAAAGGGATCATCCATAAAGTACCTCACACAATTTTCGATATTAGACTCCTCCCCTAGTAGCAATATTGATCGATGCTTGCACAAGAATTGTTTACAATGTTGTGAAAATATGATAAACAATATTGACTGAAATTTTGTACAAGACTCTTTAAATAGATTTCTCGCGCAAGAATCGAAAAATTATTGCTCCAGATTATTTTTTCAGAAACTTGCGCCAGACTGCGCCAGAGAGTTGTGGTGCATCCCCACAGAGAATTTCTCTGCATTACAAAATCTCGCAAAATTTTTCCCTACACGAATCGACTCTACAAATAAATTTTTACATCGCTACAAATCTACAGAAGATTATTTTCACATCGTTCCATCTCTACTTGAGAACATCTCTCTTATCAAGAATCTCTACAGCGATCATTTTTACATAGCGCTAAGCTCAAACAGTAGAATTTTTGGTTTGACATTTTATTAATAAAATAGGTTAATTATATAAAAGAAAGAATGAATGAAAGTAAAATTAAATTATTTAAATATCACAAAAATGATGGTTCATCCCACCACAAATTTATGATAAGATATGATCATATATGATATACATATAGGTTTGACAAAAATTGTTTAAACTAAAAAAATAATGTTTTAATTTCATCGTTCATTAACATTAATTGAAATTTATTTATTTATAGTTATTGTTCACTCATTATTAATTTTTCTATCGACTAAAAAGTATTCGGTATTTTTCTGGGATTCGAACCTGGATCCTTCTGCGTATCAGTTGAAGCTTGTACCACTCTGTCAAACCATAGATTTAATAGTTGGGTCTATCTAATAGGCTTATATATTGATCTTTGAAATCTCAACAATCATTACGTTTATATTGATATTTTACATGGTATTTGAGTAGCTTGTTTTCTAATGTGGAATCAGAAGTTTTTTTATCTTCAACAAATTGAAAAAATAAAATTTAAACTTTAGTTTAACTTAAAAGCTAAACTTAAAATTCAAACTTAAGTTTTATCATATATGTTCATACCTAATCCTACACAGAAAAAACAGTTAACTTGGTTCAAGAAAATTTTTGTCTTCCGAATTTTCTGTCTTGATTCAATAAAAATAAAATACTTGATTCAAAAACTTTTTTTTGGTTCAAGACAGTAAATTCTCTTGCTCCAAAAAAAGTTATTTTTGAAGCGAAATTGAAAATTTCTTGGTTTAAGAAAAGAAATTCTTGGCTAAAGAAAATAAGTCATCTCTGGCCAAAAAATCAACTTTTTGATCGAAAAAAAGTTTAACTTCGGCCAAGAAACTTTTTTTTGCCCCAAGAAAGAAAATTTCTCACTCCAAAAAATCAAAGTTTTGAACGAAAAAAAGTTTACTTGAACCAAGATATTTTTCCTTGCCCCAAGGAAAAAAAATTTCTTGCTCCAAAAAATAAACGTCTTTTGATTAAAAAAAAAGAAACCCTTAAGCCAAGAAAAAATCTCTTGGCGCAAGAAAAAAATTCTCTTGCTCCGAAAAATAAATTACTTAAGAGAAAATAAAAGTTGCTTGGGCCAAGAAAAAAAAATTTCTTGCTCTTAAAGTTTGCTTCTTTAATACAGACTTAAATTTTTCTCAATCAAAAATTTTATTCTCTCTACAAAAGATTGACGTGTTGATTCTTTTTGTTTTTTTTTTTTTTTTATCTGAAACGTAATTTTTTGTATTTTTATTTCGTAAAAAATCTTTTGAGTAAACTTTAATATTAAATATTTAAGTCATGATGTATTATAGGATATACTATAGTACAATTCAAAGAGGTACTTGTAGCTCGGTCAAATGACAAAGTGCTCAAATTAAATCGTACTGAAATTTGGAATTTAACAATTCTAGAATATCTTTCGTACCAGGGACACACTACAAATGGTAAGCGCAATCTAGTGGCGAGCACCGAACTACTCCCGCTGCTACTGCCTAGCACCGGTGATTTTCCCCCTCTCCACATCGATCTTTTCTCTCAAGAAATTTTTTCTCTTGGCTTAAGCAACTTTTGTTGTCTTGGTCAGAGAATACAAAAATACTTGCGTGAAAAGAATAAGTACTTGTTCTGAGAAATTTTATTTTCTTTAACCAAAAAAATGCAATATTGCTACAAAAAAATAATGTATCTTGCTCCAAAAAATATCTCTTACTTTAAGAAATATAAACTCTTGAAACAAGTGAAAATTTTTTGATTTAAGCGTAAAAATATGTTGACGTGAGAAAAAAAATTTTGATTCAAGATAAAAATTTGAAGATAATTGTTTACTTCGGGCAAGTAAATTTTTATTTTCCGAATCGATCAAAAAAAATTTCTTGAATCAAGAATATTTTCCTTGATTCAAGTTAACTGTTTTTTCTGTGTATCTGATTTTATATGTGTTAAACATCGCGTAGAGAATTTTCATGTCTCTTTATACTTGAATATATCTGATTTCATAAAAGTTAAACAACTTGTAAGAAATTTCATGTATTATCATATATGTTCATTCCTGACTATATCTGATCTTCTACGAGTTGAACATCATTTAAAAATTTTTATGGTCCTTCATATATGATCATGCATGACCATATATAATCTTGTATGGATTGTATACCGGTTAAAATTTTTTTAATATTTTTTCATATCTGTTTATATATATTCATACATGATCATTTATCATCTTATATGGTCTGTATATGGGTTAAAAACTTTTAATGTATCTTCATATATGTTCATACACTAACGCAAAAAATTAACGGAACAAAAAAATTTATAAATTATTTAGTGATATTTTGAAGGCTGTAACTTTGTGAAAAATAATCGTATCGAGATTTAAAAAAAAAGCATCTTATAGCTTGAAATCTCTATTTTCGGTGCATTTTTATTAAAAATTTTTTTGGAGCTCCGGCTATTGCGCAAACATGAGAAATCCCGCGAGACAACAAATTTCTAAATTTTATTTTTTCCGAAGAGCCCACGGACCGTGGAAAAATTCTTTCAACTAAACCAATGCATAGGTCGTTTAGCAAATTTATTCAGCTTCAATTTGGCTTTTTTTTTAACCTCGTAGGACGATTTGTCGCAGATATATCAGCCTCTAAACAAAAAATGATCCTTTTGGCTTTGATCATCGATATTTCAGGTACCAATTATTGCACAGTAAATTAAAGGGCGGCGTTAAAAACTTGAATAAATTATCTACAAGACCCATTCATCATTTTTCTAAAAAAAAAAATTTTTTTCATTTTTAACATCCATTAGAAGTAAGTACAAAAAAAGGACTTTCATAAAAAGGACATCAACCATTACTCTGTAAATATTAATGAAAAGACTAATGTTGCCAGGAACTTTTTTAGCTTAATGTACCTCTAATACCCCTGTCAATTTTCAAATTATTCTATCGAACCATTTTTTGGGAATGATCGATCAAATTTTTGCTAAACAATTAAAAGAACAAGTTTTGTTCTTTTAATTGTGTAATCATAATCAAAATGCAAAAATCATTTTTTTTCGACTTCACCAAATTTTTGCGTTGGTTATTCAGCAAATGCAAGGAAATTTCAAAAAAGTTTTGAAAAAAAATTAAAACTTTTTTTATTGTGTTCGAAAATTATTTTTTGAAATCTTTTGGAAATTTTTTTACTTTTGCCATTTCCTTGCATTTTGAAATTTTTTGTCTTGCGGTATATCTCATGTTTGTGCAATAGCCTGAGCTCTTAAAAAATTTTGATAAAAA